>NC_053430.1:71265580-71565580 GCF_007990345.1 Gossypium hirsutum
GTGGGCAATAAGTGTTCACGGTCATGAGATTGGCACTAAGTGTGCGGGTTTAAATTGTACAGCACTAAGTGTGCGAGTTTAAAGTACATGGCACTAAGTGTGCGCGGTTGATTATTAAGCACTATGTGTGCGAACCCAATATATATTTTCTATAAATTATTTACATTAAGGGTGCGACTTCACCGAGTCGATTTTGGACAGCGGAAAAGGTAAGTGTGCGAACTTGAAATGCATGGCACTAAGTGTGTGAGTTTAAAGTACATGGCACTAAGTGTGCGCGGTTGATTATTAAGCACTATGTGTGCGAACTCAATATATATTTTCTATAAATTATTTACATGAAGGGTGCGACTTTACCGAGTCAATTTTGGACAGCGGAAAAGGTAAGTACCTTGAGTTCATGGCTAATAGGCGCTATGTTTATATTTGGAGTTGAGCTTGGTAAGTTTTGAACCTATGTGACGATTATAGTTGAAGTCACGTACATAAGGTTCATTGTGGAATAGGTGAAAGTTCGTTTAATTGTATGATTATAACGAAAATAAAATGATGTATGAAAGGCCAATGTAGGACTTGGTATGAGATTGAACCATAGGGTTTAAGGAACTATGGTATAGTTTGGTATGGATGGAGTACTTAACCTCATTTCATTGTTTCCTGTTGTGATAATTTTATTAATGGATGGTTGTGGAATGCTTATGGCTTACTGAGTTATATACTCATTCGGTGTTTGCTTGTCACCTATTCTAGGTTTCTTGGACTCGTCTCTTTTTGCGTGATCGTGCCGTCGTCGAAGTCATCACACCGGCTAGCAACCTTTGGTATTTTCTTCTTAGTTGGTCTAAGAGAACATTTCGGCATGTATAGGCTAATATGTTTTGTTGAAATTTGGTATGTAAACTTTTAGCCATACGAAAATGGCATAATGTTCGGTTGAATTTGGTTCTAATGTTGGGTCGTAAGTCTTGGTAATACGATTTTTATGCCATATGTCATGGTTGATTATTTTGGTGTTAAAATTCATGATATGGCAATAGTGTAGTAGGGGGATGTTTGACAATGATTAGCCTTTGGCATGGCTAGTCATGATCATAATTTGTGATATGTATGACGAATCACTAGTTAGATCAAGGAGAAATCACGAAATGGGCATAGTTGCTTTCATAACAGATGCTGGCAGCAGCAGTAATGTGAGATTGAAAAATCACTAAAAATAGTAGGAGTGGGATTAATTGATGAATAAATTATGTATTCAAAGCTCGATGAGTCTATTTTCATATAGAAGCAACGAAAAGATCATATGGACAGTATGTTAAGAGATATTCAGGTTCTCGTGAGATAGGGCCAGAACGGTTTCTGGATTCCCTGTTCCGAATTTGGAAATTCATTATAAATTAACCAGAGACAATTAGGAGTCATACCATATATGGATAGATTCTTCTCTGAATCTAGTTTCTATAGAAACAAACGGAATCAGTATTGAAGCTCTGTGCAGTGAGATATCCAGGTCGTAATGCGCAAAGGTCAGTGTAGTCGATCCCTGTAACATGGGAGACTTTGACTAATAAACTGTACTAATTGGCCTGACCAAAAATTCTAGAAAAAAATATGTAGTTGGGAATATGAGTCTAGCTTCAGGGAAAAATAACGAAACTGATTTTCGAGTTGTGAAACTCAAGATATGATTTTTAAAGCGACTAGTACGCAGATTGGCAGTGTCTGAGAAATATTTTTATAAAGGGTTTAAAGTCTGCTAACACCTCGTGTTCGACTCCGGTGTCGGTCTCGGGTTCGGGGTGTTACATGTCTAGCCTCACCATCACGAGTACTCTTAGCCGATCTAGAATCGGATGACGGCGTCCCTTGTGCGGAAGTAGGTGCATTGCTTTCGACATCGTCTGCTACAGCTTGATTGGGATCCATTTTCTAAATAAAAGCACATTTCAACGTCAAGATTCATCACACTATCCCAGTTCATAAATATGGCATGTATAGCTAGACTCACACACTCTATGGTAGTCCTAGAATCAACTAAACCATAGTTTTGATACCAATAAAATGTAACACCCCTAACCCATAACCGCTGCCAATGAGTTAAAGGCATTACCAGACAAATAGGAATATTTAACTTTCATTTCATAATCATCAAAGCATTAGAGATCAGCATCAATATAGAGTACCTAATTTAGGTCATCGAGACCTTAAACATGCTTTAGAAAGGGGTTGGGACTAAACTGAACACATACGAAATTTTTTTCCAAAACTTAAACATTTTTAAAAGAAATTCAGGTCCACACCCGTGTAAACAGGCCATGTGCCTTATATGGCATTAGACATGCCCGTGTGTCTAGGCTATGTCAAAATAGGGCATACATACTGACTTATTCACACAGCCACAAGACACGCCCGTGTGACTTGGTTAAGGTCGAAATTGACTTAAGCCACACGGCTAGCCACACGCCCGTGTGCCTTGGCCGTGTTTGAGCCTGACTTACAAATTGTAGGGTACCCAGGGGACTCACGGCTGTGCAGCATAGTCGTGTGTCACACATGGCTGAGACACACGCCCGTCTCTCTGCTCGTGCGGACAAAAATAGGCCATTTAAATAACCAACTTGCCACCCCAATTTGGGACAACCTACAAACACCAAACCAAGCATATTTACACAATAATTTCAGCCAATTTCTAAACCAAACCATACCACATTCATGCCATAACATCAACCATTTACATGCTTATAAACTCAACTCAATTGTGCCAAAACATAAGATCAAATCTCATACTAAAACTTGTCAAACTTACCATTTCTCATAGCCATTCATGAATACATCAAATATATCATTTTGCATCACATTTCATATACCAAAATCAAAACATAAACACAACCATATCAAGCCATATCACATATCACATATCTAAATATAAACATTACAAATTCTATCCAAAGTACTTCTAGCCTATACATGCCATACTTTACTATATACATTTTCAATAGGTACCAAAATGAGATTCGATAGTGTGGTGACAATCCTCGACGATCCCCGAGCTCACGGTAGCTTCGATATCTATAAAACAATATAAACACACAAAGTAAGCTTTCAAAAGCTTAGTAAGTGATATACAAATAATCTTATCATTTAAAGCATATAAACATCATCAAACTACTTATACCTTAGAACCAAATACCAACACAAACTTCATATTCATATACTTGGATCATAGATCATCATTTGCACATATACTTACCTTTCATTTTCAATTATAGTACACAATTTGAACGTATTTGAATCGGATATATATATTCACTTATTCATTCATTTTCTTGTAATGCCCGCTGAACCATTCGAAAATGTAAGGATACGCGGATAGCTCAGAGAACATATAAATTGCCAACATCCCAGACGTGATCTTACATGTAACCAAACATCGATGCCACTGTCACAGACAGGGTCTTACACAAAATCAGATACGATGCTGATGTCCCAGACATTGTCTTACACGTAAAACAGAAGTCGATGCCAACGTCCCAAACATGGTCTTACACGAAATCACATATCAGATCCTATGTCATGACATATGTATCCTAACTATTCCTAAGGTTCGTACGAGACTTTTCAGACTTCGAAACTTTTTCGATACTTTCTTAGATAGCATATATTTAGCTCGAACATTCATTCATCATAATTCAATATCATATGAATAATAAGAATTCAATTCAAACACGTTTATTTTATATCGACTGACCTCGTACGGATTCAGATAAACTGAACCGATTACTCGATGACTTTCGACTTTCCCTGATCTAATTTCGTATTCTTTAGTTCTCGATCTAAATCAATTCAAATTTAACTTATTCAATTATACATTCATTCAAAACAATCCATATACACACAATTAGGGTATTTTGCAAACTAGCCCTCACATATTTACATTTTGACACTTTAGTTCCTAATTCACAAAATCACAAAATACACAAAATTTGCTTGTACACAAGCTTAGCCAAATTTTCATAGCTCTCATACAAGTCCATACATTTAATTTATTTCACATTTTAGTTCCTCAAAATAACATTTTTATAATCTAGCCCATTTTACTTAAAATCATCAAAAATCCAAAGACAACATATAATCCAACATCAAATTTTCATATTTCATCAATTAAAACAACATAAAGCTTATGAATTCATCCATGACACATTTCAAAATAATCATCAAAATTAGAAATTAAGACATGGGCTTGATAGTATATGAATCAACGATTACAAAAAACATAGAAATTATCAAAAATTGAATGAAAACCATACCTTAATCCAAGATCAAAGTGCCGAAACCCTAACTAGCTCTTTTTATTTTCTTTTTCTTGTATTTTTGGCTGATGAACAAATAAATAATGAATATGATGGATTTTGGTTTTAATTTAATTAACATATTAACCAATTACCCATTTTACTCTTTGATATAAAACCATTTAATCATTGAACATATGACCATTTATGTCCATCCATTAGACTAATGGTCTATTTGCATCTTAAGGACTTCTCCTTTAATAAGACAACTCAATTAAGCACTTTAACAAACAACAGGAAACTTTTACACTTTACGCGATTGGGTCCTTTTGTAATAACCCAAATTTTACCGTTACCGAAACAGTGTATTTTCGGGTCTCCGTTTCTGAAAAACGGATTCGTAAATATTTATTAAAAATATTTACGAAGTAAAATTAGTGGTTAATTCGAGTTTAATTAAGTAAATTTAGCTTAATTAAGAGTAATTAGGAAAAATGACTAAATTGAATAAAGGATGAAAGTTGAATTGTAGATTAAAAGAAAATGAAGAGGACCAAAATGGAAATTATGCCATTTGTCCTAAGTGAGGCGGCATAAACATAAAAATCTTAGATTTTTATGTGTTAAAATATATATTAAATTGTTATTTATTATAGTTTTATATTTAATTATTATTGTTATTGTTATTATTATTTAAATTGATATTATATTATAAAATGAATAAAAGTAAAACAAGTGTGTGGTAAAAAAATAATTTATATGTGTACCAATGATATACATACACTTGTAATACACATATATGTTTGCTTATTATATAAGTATATTATATATTATTATTAAAAGTAAAGTAAATAAAATGGAAATAAAGGAAAGAAACAAAATGAATAGAAACATAATGAAATGAAATAGAGAGCAGGGGAGAAAAAGAAAGAAAGAAGGGGAGAAAAGGGAAAATTGAAGGTTTGAAGCTTTAAGCTTTAATAGTCAATGTGGTACCAGAAATCTCGGCTAAGAAAGGACAAGAAAAATTCAACAGGAGTTAGCTCAAAAATTACGGTTTGTATTTCTATAATCCGAACTTAGTTATTATTTGTTATATTTATATACATATGGCAATTGTTAGTGTTAGAATTATGATGTTTACAATTGGAATGGATTGATTTTGGTATGCGATGAATTTATTGAATTTATATTGATTGAAATTATTTTGATTGAATTTATATTGATTGAATTATATAATATATATGATTTATGTAGAAATTTGAATATTGAATGAATATTATATTGAAAAATATATTGATTAGAAATATGAGGAAATTGATATGAATATATGAGATTGTGATATTTGAATATTTGATATTGAAAAGTGAATTGAATTGTACTGAATTATGAATTAATGTGAATAATTGAAATATATTGTTGAATTGAATGAAATTATATGAATTGTGAAAATGTGTGAATATATGTGATTATCAGAATGGTATATTGATGAAAGAATTATTAAATTGAGAAAGTGAATGAAATACCCTATTAACTAGTCGGGATGAGTCGGATATAATTGGCATGCCATAGGATCTGGAAGTGTACGGGATTTGCCGGCTTTATCGATCAGGCACTTTATGTGTCATATTTCAGGCACCTCGTATGTCGTATCAGGCACCTCGTGTGTCGTTTTAGGCACTTTATGTGTCGTATACTGATCAGGTACTATGTACCATTTTAGGCACAATGTGCCGTACTCGTGTGTTTGGGTTGGAATCCGTGTATCCATCAAAGTCCGAGTTTGTTAATAGGGGTAAATAAGTGAAAGAGAAATTGAATAAATTTGATTGATCAAGCTATTGAAATGAAACGAGAAATTGAATTGAGAAATGAAAATTTAGATATGAAATTGAAAATATGAACCAAAGGTTCATGAAATGATTGGAGTTCGAATTGATGATATATGATGCCACTTGATGAATTGAAATGTGATTTGAGATATATGAATTGTATGTATATACTGAAAGCTATCAGGGATAGTAAGTTGATATGATATAAATGAAATTGACTGTTATTGAAATGAATTAAAATGGAATATGATTGATAACTGTATAGTTGAATATAGTTTAATGATATTGAATTGTGAGTAAATTAAGGAAAGCTATACTGAGTAGTAAGTGAAAGAATGGAGTAAATAATAATGGATTTAGTTAAGAATTAAACAATTATGTTATTGTGTTTATTATATGATTTGTATAAAATTTATATGGTAAGTAGTTGAAATTTATCTATGAATAAATAATTGAATAATTGTAATTGTTATTATGATCTTAAGTATTTGTTATATTATTAATTGTTCGGATTATGGAAATACCACTGAGTATACCATACTCAACGTACGGTTTGTTTCCATGCGCAGGTTAAGTAAAGATAGTACGTTGAATCAGCATCCCAAGACGATCCCGAATTCATTAAGGTAAAGTATGTTGAGTATTGATAATAGCATGTACCCAGGATGTTTAATGAGAGTCATTTAGGTTGTAAAAGTATTGATGAAATGAGTAAATTATGGTTGCCAATGGTATGTAGTATGAATTTTGAAATTTACTAAAAATTCGTAGTGATTCTGAATTAGTCCCGAATTGAATTTACTGTTCATATTGGACCGCGAGGGCCCATTAAAGGGACGACATCTTAAAACTAGAATGTGTGTGAATATTTATTTTAATTAATGACCGAAATTGGACTGTACTGACTGGTAATGTCTCGTAACCCTGTTTCGGTGACGGTATAGGGTTAGGGGACGTTACACCTTTTATCAAATTGAGCACACAAACAATCAAATTTGCAGATGAAACTTTCACATATGCTAATTCACACATCATCAGCATGGAAAATAATATTTAACTATTTTTTGACTCGGATATGTAGTCCTGAAACCACTGTTCTGACTAGGGTCAAAACCAGACTGTTACACGAATTTTTCGTCGAATGTATAGTACTAAGTACAGGCTCCTATGCATACCAGATAGCTTCAATTACAAGGGTGGTAATATGTGTAGGCCACCGAGTATCTTTTATTATTTCGATGAGTTCAATGGGAAATCGACTAAGTGAAAATACATGTGAACATGACCATGTGATGAATAAGTGCAGGTATATGTTTGTGGAAATTTATGAGCAATATGCTCGATAGTTGAGCGAACTTTTGGTAAGATGGAATGGAGCAAGTGAAATTATGTAAGAGTGAAATTTGTAATAAAATAGTTTTGGACAACAGCAGTCGTGTAACTTTGAAAAATCACCAAAAATCATGGAAATCAAATTAAGGTTGAATAATATATGAAATAAAATCTTATTGAGTCTATTTTCTTATAAAGGAAACGTGTAAGCAAAAGAATTTCATATTATGAGATATTTGAATTTTTGTGAGACAGGGTCAGAATGATTGCGGAATCCCCTATTTTGACTTGGAAAAATCATTAAAAATTGTACAAATATAATTATGGGTTATCATTTATATGCTTAAAATCCTTAGTGAGTCTATTTTTGAAATAAACAAACGGGAACATTATCCAAATCTTTTACGAAGAGATAATTAATTTTTAGTACAGAGAGGGTCAGAACTATCAAATACCGAAACAGGGGTGACTTTAAAGAATAAAATGTACTCATTGTCTAGATCAAAAATTCAAAAAATTTAATGGTAAGAAGATATTGGAGTCTAGTTTCTGGCAAAATTAGCGGATATTAATTTAGAGTTCTGTAGCTCCAGATATAAATAATTTAGTGATTGTGACTCAAAAAAATAGCTTGACCTAAACTTGTGTATATATACTATTATGATTGTTTTATCTTGAGAAATATGTTGATAAATCGTTTATTATTTACGTACTTACATACTAAGCTTTATGCTTACACTCTTTTCTTTCCTTTGTCTTATAGTATCACCAAGCCAGCTCAGGATTCGGAGATCGTCAGAGATCCATCCACACTATCATCATTCTTTTGGTATTTTGAAATTCAAATTTTGAATTATGGCATGTATAGAGGACTTGGTTATTTTTTTATATGTCATAATTGTTTTGGCCTAAAATGTTGGCCTTTAATATTTGATAACTCATTTTGTATAAAGCCATCGATGTTGGCTAATATTAGTTAAGTTAAATGTTATGCTGATGCATTTTGTGAGAGGCATGAGTTGGTTGAATGAGTGTGTAATGACTAAGCATGGAAAATGTGGCATGTGAATGGTTGTGTGAAGGACACGGCCTTGGACACGGGCGTATGCCTCTATTTTTAAGAAATTTTCCAATGTTATCCAAAGTTCTCAGTTTAGTCTCGGACCGCTTCCATAGTATGTTTTGCGCCTCGTAGATCCATATTAGGGGCTTAGTGATGAAAATTGAATAGTTTAATTTGGATGTAAAAACTAGGTCTCGACTTTGTACGATTACATGTGTATATTCTGGTAATGCCTCGTACCCTTTTCAGCGTCGAGCACGGGTAAGGGGTGTTACAAAACAAATAGTCCATTAGGACACTAAAAACAGGGTGGTCTACCAAGACAAAATGAATACGTGGTGTGCAAAGTGTAAGGCCTTAACTTGGCTAAGGTAACTTATAGAGTCCTTCAGTATGCAAAACATGGGGAATATGCTGAGTTAGACCATGGTGTCATGGCGATATGGCATTATGTGAAGTCCGTCGAGACGGTAAATGCAAAAAGGGTCTGCCAATATGTAAGACGCATAACTCCAATAGGGGAGTTCCCCACTCAAAAGTTACATCATGGGCTAAAGATAGAAAGGGTAGCATGAATGACACGATAAATTATAGGTATGCATAAATGAGGTGCACTTGAGGGGTGTGGATCTCTGGAATGATAAAGGAGATTTGCCAAAGGTGATACAAATAGGGGCCAACAACATGATAATTTAGTCCGTGAGAGAAGTAGTGGATCTTATGAGATTAAGCAGACATGGGCCAAACTCTATTGGCCTAACATCATCAGTCTTAGGCTGATGAAAGGTCTGTTGGCAATCAGTAAGGAAAGGAGGTGGTAAATGACTAATCGATCAGAGTAGTTCATTAGCAAAATATGGGAATGTGAGGTATTAATAGGTGATTGAGCGAAACTCAGTCGATAACGATCCGTAGATGAAGGTTCGCCAGGGATTCTGCTAACAACCATGTAGAGAATGTATTATTTGGGCTAACTAGGAGAGGGATTCACTAAGAGTTAAACTGGAGCGAATAGTTCTCCAAGGTTAGTGGTCAATGAGTGAAAAGGTGAGATCGACGTAAGATAGAGTTAGGTCTATCCTATCTGGTGACCAATATCTTGAAATACTGCACGCGTGTCTCATATCGAGGTTGATTCAGGGTAGCATGAAGTTGTAAGAGAAATGGAGAGACAATAACATTTTCAGTGAAATCTATGATATACCCAAAAGGAGACAAGGAGTTGAAATCTCTGCCCAAAACTTCTTTTTTATCGTTCTCTCTTGAGTAGTCATATAATGTCATTAGTATATTCTCACTAAGTTTATTAGAACTTTCAAAATTTACTATTTAGTTGTAGGACCAAGAGTGACAAGAGTTTTGGATGGATAGACCAAGCCAGCTATTGCTCATTCAATGTGGTGTAGTGGCAATTGTATTGTTGAAGGCACCTGCAAAGGCCTCGCCTCAAGGGTTAAGGTGACAATTATTTTTAAACATTGTCTTAGTACACCGAGCTAAAGTCATAGGAAATCATTACGAATTTTCTTTAGTGTGTGTTTTGAGTAGCAATTAGGCCCAGGCGATTAAGTTGTTCCTATATGTAACTATTTTAATTATGTATATCTATTAAAATTAAATAGGTTTTTGTAGCATCCAGTACCCGAGCATAGTGATCGGGTCGGGTATGAGGTGCTACAATTTAACGGTATCAGAGCTTCGATTTAGCCAGTCCTCTAGACGTGTGAAGTTGGAAGACAAACCCTATGTACATGATACAATGGCTGTCACAGCCCAGTTTTGGGCTTAGTCAATAACAATCCGATTTTGACACTAGTCAAAATAGTGGTTTCGAGACCACATATCCGAGTTAAAAAATATTTTAATATTATTTTCCGTGCCCATTATAAGTGAATTGACATGTGTGAAAGTCTCGTGCGAAAATTTAACTGTTTGTGTGCTTAATTTGCAAAAAGGACATAATCGCATACAATGTCAAAGCTATGTGCTAGATGTTAAAGTGCCTATTTGAGTTGGCTTTCGAAAGAAAAGGTCCTTATGTTGTTATTTTTCCATTGAGAAAGTTAATGGACAAAAATAACTATCCATTAAATGGTTTTATAATTGTTTATAAAAGGACAAAATAGGAAATTGGTATTAAAGTCATATTAATTAAAAGAAAAATAGTCAAATTCATTTTATTTCTCTATGTTCATCAATTGAAATTGGCAAGAAAAAGAAAAGAAAAAGAGTTTTAGGTTTGGCTAGGTTGAAGCTTGATTAAGGTATGAGTTATGTTCGGTTTTTGATAATTTTTACGTTTTTGTAATTGTTGCTTCGTATACTATCGAACCCATGCTTCAATTTCTAATTTTGGTGATGATTTTGAAATGT
Source organism: Gossypium hirsutum (assembly GCF_007990345.1). Lineage (NCBI taxonomy): Eukaryota > Viridiplantae > Streptophyta > Magnoliopsida > Malvales > Malvaceae > Gossypium > Gossypium hirsutum. The sequence continues at coordinate 71,276,467 of NC_053430.1, forward strand.
GCCATTGATGAAATTATGAGTTTTGTGATATTAGTTGATGAATTATGGAAGCTTGATGCTGGGTTTAAATGGGTTGTCATTGAATTTTTTATGAAATTGAGTAATTTGGGCTAAATTGTAAAAATGTTATTTTGAAGGACTAAAATGTGAAACAAATGAAATGAATAGACTTGTATGAGAGTCATGAAAATTCGGCTAAGCTTGTGCACAAGCAAATTTTATGTATTTTGTGAATTAGGGACTAAAGTGTCGAAATGTGAAAATGTAAGGGCTATTTTGCAAAGTACCCTAATTGTGTGTATATGGATTGTTTTGAATGATTTGGTGAATAAAAGGGTTAATTTTGAATACATATAGATCAAGAAAAGTGGAATTCCGATTTAGATCTAGGGAAATTGAAGATTGTAGAATAAACAGTCTAAGTAGACAAATTCCGAGTACGAGGTAACTTCATACTTAAAATATGATGTTAAGTAGGTTTTGATGCCTTTATTATACATGGATTGTATATAATTTAATTGGATGAATGTGATGATCAATTGAAAGTATATGACACTAAGTGTGTGATTTAAATTAGCTTCGGCTACTAAAGGCACTAAGTGTGCGATATCGACTTAGCTTCGGTTAGTTGAGAAGGCACTAAGTGTGCGGAATCGTTCTAGCTTTGGCTAATCTTTAAGCACTAAGTGTGCGGATAATTAAAGCATTGGTGATCATCGGAAAGTCTTAAAGTATTCGAACAAGAGGTAAGATTGTAAACGAATGAACATGAAAATGTTCCAGTAAGTTAATACCTATGTGGTAGGTGGTAAAATGTACACAATTTTATTGAATTTGTATAAACATATAGTTGTTGTTAGCATGGTCTTGATGGATAAATTGAGAAATTATAATTACTTATTTATTGATGTTTCATATTTTATATTGTTGATGTTTTGGTACGAGCTTACTAAGCTTTTGAAAGCTTACTTTGTGTGTGTTTACATTGTTTTATAGATATCGAAGCTACTGTAAGCTCGAGGATAGTCCTGGATCGTCACCACACTATCGAACCTCATTTTGATACTTTTGAAAATGCATATTTATGAAGTATGGCATGTATAGGCTAGTAGTGTGAGAACTATGTTTTGTGATGTATATGCTTAGCCATGTGACTTGGCTAATTTGTGCTTGAACTCATGGTTGATAATAGTTCATGGTATGTGATGATAAAATGAAATTGTGGTATGTTTTAGTTGGTAAGTCTTGGTAAGATTAACTTGAGATTGAATGATGTATGGAAGGAAATGCTTTGGTATAATATTACCTTATGTTTGGTATGAATTGGTAAGGTTTATGGGTATGAATTTTGGTGACTATTATATGATATGAAAAGGGTTATGTTTTCGTGCTGAATTTGGCTGAAATGGTGATATAAATATGTTAGTTTCCTTTGCTTGTAGGATGTCCAAATTGGGGTGGCTAATTGGCTATTTAAATGGCCTATTTTTGTCCACACGGGCAGATACACGGGCGTGTGTCTCATTCGTGTGTGACACATGGCCGTGTGTCCCCTGGTGTACCCTATAATTGTAAGTTAGGCTCGAACACGGCCAAGTCACATGGGCATGTGGTCTGGCTGTGTGATCTTAATTGGTATGCTGACGTCACAAATAGAATACCCCGTATTTTTGGCACGGCCTAGCACACGGCCTAGACACGGGCGTGTGCATTGCACATTGGCTAGACACACGGGCTTGTGGTCTGGCCATGTGGGCAAGTCAGTAGCTATGCCCTGTTTTGCCATGGCTTTGACACACGGGCGTGTCTAGACCGTGTGAGGCAGACGGCCTGTTCACACGGGGGTGTGGCCTTTTAAAATTTGAAAATTTTTATAAGTTTTGAAACATTCATATGTCATCGATTTGGTCCCGAACACATTTTAAAGTATTGTATACTCGCTTTTACGATCTTAACGAATACAAATGAATGAGATTTACTGCAATGAGATAATATTTGATATTTAATTATTCTGGTTTGTGTTATGAGTTTAGTAATGCCTCTTAACCTATACAAGCGACGGTTACCGGTTAGGGGTGTTACAATTTTTTGGTATCAGAGCTATGGTTTAGTCAGTTCTAGGACTACAATAGCGTATGTGAGTCTAGCTATATATTCCATATTTATGAACTGCGATAGTATGATGAATCCTGACATTGAAATATGCTTTTATATAGCAAATGGATCCTGATAGAGCTGTAGTAGACGATGTTGAAAGCAATACGCCTGCTCCCACGCAAGGAACGGTGCAAGCTAATTCTCGACCGGCTATGAGTAGCCGTGATGGTAGGGCTAAACAGGCCTTCAATTAGACGATGAACGATTGGTTCACTCAATATATTAGAAACAATCCGACTGTATAACAACCTCTACCCCCGATTAATTCTCCTTAAACTCCTATTATGCCACTAGTGAATCTGGTACAGTTGAGTAGACCACTAGTTCATAAGATTAGAAAATATGAGGCTGAAGAGTTTTGAGCTACAACAAACGATGATGCTAAAAAAGTCTAGTTCTGGTTAGAAAGCACAATAAGAGTGTTTGATGAGTTGTCCTTGAGTCTAGAAGGATGTATAAAATGTGCCGTTTCACTTCTGAGAGACACGACGTATCATTGGTGGTAAACTTTGACGTATGTGGTTCTGAGTGAATGAGTTACATGGGATTTCTTCCAAGCTGAATTCTGGAAGAAATACATTAGTCAGAGATTCATTGATCAGAAGCATAAAGAGTTTTCCAAGCTTAAACAATGACGTATGTCTGTTACAAAACACAAGTGGGAATTTGTAAGGTTGAGTCAATATGCCCGAGAATGTATATCTTTGGAAGTAATAATGTGCAAGAGATTTGAAGACGTTTGAACGAAGATATTCGTTTGGCAGTTGGGATCCTGGAAATAAAATAATTCGTGGTGCTTGTTGAAGGAGCATGTAAAACTGAAGATCTTGGGAAAGAGAAAAGAAAGGCTGATTTTGAAGCTAGAGAAGTACAAAAGATATCATCAGGAAAATCATTTCAATATGGATCCAAGAAGTTTAAAGATGATAGCAATCGTTCAAAGGCTAGTATGGGACATTCAAACAGAGATTGTGTTAGATAGCAATCAAATTTCAAATCTTTAGCCACGTCTGTTGCCAGTGTCGATAATGCAAAGAATGAAATGCCTGAGTGTGATCAACGTGGAAGATGACACTTTGGTGAATGCTGGGGAAAAAGTAATAACCGAGCTTGTTATAGTTGTGGTTCAAGATATCATTTTATTAAAGATTGTCCAGATTTAGTTGAAAAAGATAATGTTCAGAATCTGAGGCAGAGTGGTAATGTTTCTTGTGGTAGACCTCCTAGAAATTCGGGAAATGTAAGCAATAGTCAGAGAGGAACGAAAGACATAGCTGTTAGATATGAGGCTCATGCACCTACCAGAGCCTATTCGATTCGAGCTTACGAGGAAGCTTCATTACCAGATGTGATTACGGGTACATTTACTCTCTCTGATACTTCTGTGATTGCTTTGATAGATCCTAGATCAACGCATTCGTATATATGTATGAACTTAGTGAATAGTAAGACTTTGCCTGTAAAGTCACTGAATTTGTAATTAGAGTTTCGAACCCCCTAGGCAGATGTGTTCTAGTTGATAAAGTCTGCAAGAACTATCCGTTAATGTTTCGAGATAATTATTTTCAAGCTAATCTAATGTTATTGCCTTTCGATAAGTTTGATACAATTCTGGATATGGATTGGTTAACTTTGTATGATGCTGTGGTGAACTGCGAACGAAAAATTATTGATCTAAGATACAAGAATGATGAAATAGTCAAAATTGAATCTAGTGATTTGAATGGATTGCCTGCTGTAATATCTTCGATGAAAGCTGTGAGTATTGTGCGAAAGGGTTGTGAAGCTTATTTTGCATATGTTATTGATTCAAGAGTGTCAGGAAAGAAAGTTGAATATGTATCTGTTGTCTGTGAGTTCCCTGATGTGTTTCCTAAAGAACATCCGGGATTACCTCCAGTTAGAGAGGAAGAATTTGGCATAGAATTGGTACCTGGTACTACTCCGATTTCGATAGCTTCGTAACGAATGGCTCCGACCAAACTAAAAGAATTAAAGTCTTAGTTGCATGAGTTGACCGATTGAGGGTTTGTTAGACCAAATTTCTCACGTTGGGGTACTCTAGTTCTATTTGTGAAAAAGAAAGACGGTACATGAGAATGTGTATAGATTATCGTCAGTTGAACAAGGTGACTGTCAAGAATAAGTATCCCTTGCCCCGAATTGATGATTTGTTTGATCAGTTGAAAGGAGCTACTGTGTTTTTGAAAATAGATTTAAGATCAAGCTATTATCAGCTACGATTGAAAGACTCAAACATTCCAAAGACTGCTTTCAGAACAAGGTACGACTACTATGAATTCTTAGTTATGCCTTTCGGATTGACTAACGTAGCTGCTATCTTTATGGATTTGATGAATAGAATTTCCAAACCGTATTTAGACCACTTTGTTGTGGTATTCATTGATGACATATTGATTTATTCATGTGACGAATCTGAACATGCCGAGCATTTGAGAATAGTGTTACAGACTCTGCGAGATAAACGGTTGTATGCGAAGTTCAGTAAATGTGAGTTCTGGTTGCGAGAAGTTGGTTTTTTAGGTCATATTGTATCAGCCTCTAGTATTTGAGTTGATCCGAGAAAAATTTTAGCTATTTTGGATTGGAAACCTCTGAGGAATGTATCTAAAATTCATAGCTTTCTGAGACTTGCTGGTTACTATAGAAGATTCGTGCAAGGCTTTTCAATGATTGCGACATTGTTGACAAAAATTTTACAGAAATATATGAAGTTTGAATGGTCAGAAAAATGTCAAAATAGTTTTGATCAGTTGAAGACTTTGTTGACTGAAGCTCCAGTATTAGTACAACCAGAATCAGGTAAAGAATTTGTAATTTACAGCGATGCTTCGTTGATTGGTCTAGGATGTGTTCTAATGCAAGAAGGAAAAGTTATTGCTTATTCTTCGAGACAGTTGAAGTCGTATGAAAAGAACTATCCGATGCACGATCTTGAGTTAGCTGCGATTGTGTTTGCTCTAAAGATTTGGCGTCATTACTCGTTCGATGAAAAATGTCATGTGTATTTGGATCATAAGAGTTTGAAGTATTTGATGACTCAGAAAGACTTAAATCTGCGACAGAGAAGATGGTTAGAACTGCTAAAAGACTATGAACTTCTGATTGATTATCACTCGGAAAAAGCAAATGTTGTTGCTGATGCTTTGAGTCGAAAACTGTTATTTGCTTTGCGTGCGATGAATGCTTATTCAGTTCTATCTGATTATGGTTCAGTTTTAGCTGAATTTAAAGTGAGACCTTTGTTTTCACAACAAATTATTTGAAGCTCAGAAGATTGATAATGAGATTTTAGCTAAACGAGCTTAGTGTGATGTAGAGTCTGATTCAGAATTCAGAGTTGATAAAGATGATTGCTTGAGATTACGAGATCGAATTTGTATTCCGAGAAATCCAGAGTTAAGTCAAATGATTCTGAGTGAAGCTCATAGTAGTCGTTTATCTGTGCATCCAGGTAGTACGAAAATGTATAATGATTTGAAATAGGATTATTGGTGGTCCAGAATGAAAAGAGATATCTCTGATTTTGTTTCTAAATGTTTGATCTGTTAGCAAGTTAAAGCTAAACATCAGGTGCCATTTGATTTGCTACAATCGATTATTGTTCTAGAGTGGAAATGGGAACGAGTGACCATGGATTTTGTTTCGGGTTTGCCCTTGTCTCGAAGAAAGAAAGATGCAATTTTGGTTGTAGTTGATCTTTTAAAAAAATCATCTCATTTTATTCCGATTTCATCTGATTACTCACTTGATAAATTAGCCGAGTTATACATTTCTGATATTGTGAGATTGTATGGTGTGCCATTGTCGATAGTGTCAAATAGAGACCCGAGATTTACATCGTGATTCTAGAAGAAGTTGCAAGATGCTGTGGGTACTAAATTGCACTTTAGTACTGCTTTTCATTCACAAACAAATGGTCAATCTGAATGGATTATTCAGATACTCGAGGATATGTTGAGGTGTTGCATTCTTGAGTTTAAAGGTAGGTGGGAAAATATCTACCTTTGATGGAATTCGCTTATAATAACAGTTTTCAGTCGAGCATTAAAATGGCACCATACGAAGCTTTATATGGTTGCAAATGTTGTACACCTTTATACTAGACTGAGCTCAGCAAAAATAAGATACACGAGGTGGATTTGATAAAAGAAACTGAACAGAAAGTAAATGTAATCCGAAGTAGTTTGAAAGAAGCTTCCGTTCGTCAGAAATCATATATAGATTTGAAAAGAAAAGACATTGAGTTTGAGATCGGGGATAAAGTGTTTTTGAAAGTGGCTCCATGGAAGAAAGTGCTTCGGTTTAGTAGAAAAGGCAAATTGAGTCTCAGGTTCATCGGGTCGTTTGAGATTATCAAGCGTATTGGACTGGTAACATATAGATTGTTGTTACCACCAAAGTTAGAAAAGATTCACAATGTGTTTCATGTATCGATGCTTCGACGATACAGATCCGATCATTCGCATGTAATTCCTCCATCTGAGATCGAAATTCAATCTGATATGACTTACGAAGAAAAGCATATTTGAATCTTAGCTTAAGAGCTTAAAGAGTTACGAAATAAGAAAATTTTGTTAGTTAAAGTGATGTGGCATCGACATGGTGTTGAAGAGGCCACGTGGGAGCCTGAAGATACTATGAGACAGCAATATTCAAATCTGTTTAATGGTAAGATTTTTGGGGACAAAAATCCCTAAGGGGGAGAATTGTAATAGTCCGATTTTGACCCTAGTAGGAATAGTGGTTTTAGGACCACATATCCGAGTTAAAAAAATATTTTAATATTATTTTTTGTGCCTATTATAAGTGAATTGACATGTGTGAAAGCCTCGTGTGAAAATTTAACTGTTTGTGTGCTTTATTTGCAAAAAGGACCTAATCGCGTATAATGTAAAAGCTGTGTGCTAGATGTTAAAGTGCCTATTTGAGTTGGCTTTCTAAAGAAAAGGTCCTTATGTTGTTATTTGTCCATTAAGAATGTTAATGGACTAAAATAACCATCCATTAAATGGTATTATAAACATTGTTTATAAAAGGACAAAATAGGAAATTGGTATTAAAGTCATATTAATTAAAAGAGAAACAATCAAATTCATTTTATTTCTTTATGTTCATCAACCAAAATTGGCAAAAAAAAAAGAAAAGAAAAAGAGTTTTAGGTTTGGCTAGGTTGAAGCTTGATTAAGGTATGAGTTTTGTTCAGTTTTGATAATTTCTATGTTTTTGTAATCGTTGCTTTGTATACTATCGAACCCATGCTTCAATTTCTAATTTTGGTGATGATTGTGAAATGTGCCATTGATGAAATTATGAGTTTTTTAATATTAGTTGATGAATTACGGAAGCTTGATGTTGGGTTTAAATGGGTTGTCATTGAATTTTTGATGAAATGTAGTAATTGGGCTAAATTGTAAAAATGTTATTTTGAGAAACTAAAGTGTAAAATAAATGAAATGTATGGACTTGTATGAGAGTCAAGAAAATTCAGTTAAGCTTGTGTACAAGCAAATTTTGTGTTTTTTTGAATTAGGGACTAAACTGTCGAAATGTGAAAATGTGAGGACTATTTTGCAAAGTACCCTAATTGTGTGTATATGGATTGTTTTGAATGATTTGGTGAATTGTAACACCCCAAACCCGACCTAGACGTTATGACCGGATCTGATGCGCCACAACGAAGCGTTCAAAACATTCCGTATTACTTAGTTTGGAAAACTTAGTTGGTGTTGTAAAAGGCACTTTTAAAAGTAGGTTAAAGTGAATGGAAGCTGTGCACCAGGTAGGAAACCAGGAAGAAGAGGAGGTGAGTCCATCGGACTGCTTAAGTACCAAGCTCCCTTCGGATCCAATCCTAGACATGCACACCGCCATTGCCACACTCTAACATCTCGTATAATTTTGAGAAAACTGTTTGGTTATGTCAATCTTAAGAAAATGATTAAGGTTGAAAATGTTTGCTTAGCGGAAGTCTTACTTGTATTCGTGTTATTTTGAAATCACTTAATGTTTTTGAAAACGCGTCCGAGAGCTAATCCATTTCGTTAGTTATCAAAGTTTTATCATAATAGAATTAAATAATAAAGAAACAACCCAAACCATAAAAATAATTAAGCGGCCTTATTACAAAAAAAGCAAACCCAAAACCATAAACGAAAATATGGAAAATCTAGTTCACCAGAAGAAAACGAATTTGCAGAAAATGTGTGGCCACTCCGAATCGCGCCCAGCTCCAAGTCTACCAACTAGGGCTCACCTGCAAGGATGGAAGAAAAATGGGTGAGTTTGGGAAAACTCAGTGTATATAGAAACCCATCCAAAGCCCAAATCAGCTCGAGCCCATTGGGCCTAAGCCCTATTCAGATCACAGTACACAGTGGACCGAAGCCCTTTTCAGAATATAGTAGCAAGGCCTTAGCCCCTTTTTACATAACAGTGTGGCCCATAGGCCCAGTTCAGTAACATAAGTAACAATAGTAGTAATGAATGCAAGCCCAACTGGGGAGACTACTCAACCCACTAACTGCTACACTGCACCTGTACCAGCCCTACACTCCATGTGGGGAATATCTCAACCCACCCAGCCCTACACTCCACAGTTGCAGCAACGCTGCTCAAATATTAGTAAGTTGAGGCAAAGCCTCCAATACGTGGATGAACCACTTTCAATACTTCCTCCATCAATACCCCAATCCCATGCAACAGATATTAATAAAAGCATATCATGTAAAATACAGTATTAATCAATCATGCAGTTTAGCCAATTTAAACCCTAGGGGTATTTCAGTAATTATGCTCTTTAGGGGTAATTTCGTAACTTACGCAACTACACAAGCCACTTCAGTAATTTTTAGCAGTTTTATGCAATTTGGTTCCACCATCTAACTACCAGGCTAATTTGCCCATCTCTTACCCATATTGGTCCGTAAGCCCATTGGGCCCAGTTTTGGCCCATCGAGGCCCTCTTTCCCCGAAGTACGTTAAGACGTCACACAAACTTACTTACCGCCTACTCACAAGCCCATGAAATGTCAGAATTTGGTATTTCGGCTTTTACCGAATTGATCTAAGAAAGGGTGTTCGGTACACACCTGATTCACGACGACTGCTACTGAAATCTCTTCCGATGTCCTACAATTGATTAGCACAGTTCTTATTTACAAACTATAATCACTAAACCCTAAAACTTACTCATCCAAGATCGAACCATGTCCCTAAAAGCCTTTGAAACCTTACCTTTATTGCCAAAATCGATAGCTAGCTCCGAATCCGATTGCTCCAACAACCCACGCCTTCAATCCAACACTTAAGAAGACACTAGTCATTGACAGAAAACGTCAGTTAAAAACCCCTAGAGCCACATGCCCAAATCGACAGCCTCCCTAGAATTTAGGGACTTCGGCTTTTCCTAACTTTGTAAAATAGGACCAGATCTGAGATGATGAACACTTACCCCTTACTCCTTTTTTATCTCCACGCAATCTGATGCAGATTTATCTTTCAAACGACGGTAGAACTCGACTCCCGGAGTTTTGAAGTTTCGGCTATAAGCCCCCAAATCTATGGTTTTTCGGCTTTTGGGTGATGAAGGAGATGAGAATATGAAACTATAACCTGGATGTAGAATTGCCGACAGGTCTCTAGAGTTTAGAAAGAATAATCGTTGATTAATGGAAACACAATGTTAAAGGGTTTGGCTTTGAAGAAATCGGTACCAGTAATGTGTGTTCAAGATTTCGGCTTTTATGGATTCGGCAAAAGTATTGATGAAAAGCATAATTGATGAATGGTTTTGAAGAAGAAAAAAAGCAAAAGAAGAATAGGGGAAGTGGTAGTTTCGGCTAGAAAGGAAAAAGGGAGAAAAGAAAAACCTCGTGATGTCTGAGCAGAAAAGAACGACACCACTCAATACCCTAGGTGCCGAAATACTAACCTCATAACCCTCTGCCGATTTTTCCCCCTTCAATTCCCAAAATTCGGCCAACTCCTAACCTCTCTCCTAATCCCTTAAATCTCTCCCCTTATCACTCCTTAATCCAAGCGTTTAGACTGATTCAAACTCTCCTCTAGCAGAATCCACCTGGACTCCAACACTTACCCCTCCAGCACTTAAAAATAAATGCATCTATTTGTCAACACTGGGAATCGATCCCATGCCTTCCCTAATGCTCCATACGCCACTTTTTTAGGAGCCTAGTGGCGTCACCCTTGCCACTTTACTAAGGCTATTTTTGTGATGCAATTTACCCATAACTCTATACAAGGGCCATCTAGCCAGAACCCCTAACTCCTAAGTCCAAAAATTCAAAAATTAAACCGGGTTTTGGCCAACACATGGGCCTTCTATAAGCCCATTTACCTACTCAAAATATTATTTTCACATCCAAATACAAAATTTTTAAAATTTTTGCAAAATATTGAAAACCGCAAATAAATCCGAAAATCAGGATGTTACAACTCTACCCTCCTTAAGAAATTTCGACCTCGAAATTTTACCTTATTAGAACAGTTGAGGGTACTGTTGACGCATAGCCTCCTTAGTCTCCCAAGTAGCTTCTTCTTTGCCATGGTTTCTCCAAAGTACTTTCACTAGTGGAACTGATTTCCTTCTCAACACCTTGACGTCACGATCAAGTATTTGCACAGGTTCCTCTTCGAAAGTTAAATCTGACTGTACTTCGATATCTGCAACTGGTATGATATGAGTTGGGTCAGATCGATACCGCCTCAGCAAGGATACATGAAAAACGTCGTGGATACGATGCAGTTCTGGTGGTAACTCTAGCTGATAAGCCACTGGTCCAACCCGCTTAACAATTCGGTAAGGCCCAATAAACCGTGGGCTCAACTTACCCTTCTTACCAAATCTCAAAATTTTCTCCAAGGGGAAACCTTCAAGAAAACCATATCCCCAACAGCGAACTCAATCTCTTTGCGCTTTAGATCTACATACGACTTTTGTCTATCGGATGCCTCTTTTAACTGATCCCTTATCAGCCTAACCTAGCTTTCAGTGTCTGCCACCAATTCCGGTCCAAACACTCGTCATTCACCCAACTCTGTCCAACACGTCGGCTTATGACATCTTCGCCCATAGAGTGGTTCATATGGTGCCATCTGAATACTTGCTTGATAGCTGTTATTGTAAGCAAACTCCACCAATGGCAAGTAGTCCTCCCAACTTCCACGAAAATCAATGATACAACCTCTCAACATATCTTCCAAAACCTGAATAACCCTTTCTGACTGTCCATCTGTCTGTGGGTGAAAAGCGGTGCTAAAATCCAATCGTGTACCCAACGCTTGCTGCAACTTTTGCCAAAACCGAGATGTAAACCTAGGGTCTCAATCAGAAATTATCGACACTAGCACCCCATGTAGTCGCACTACCTCCGCCACATATAACTTGGCCAACTTTTGCAGTGAGTAGTCGGTACGAATGGGTATGAAATGAGCAGATTTTGTTAACCTATCCACAACTACCCACACCGAATCTTTCTTGGTGGGCGTCAAAGGTAACCCACTCACAAAGTCCATTGTTACTCTTTTCTACTTCCATAATGGAATTTTCACAGGTTGCAATAATCCCGAAGGCAATTGGTGCTCAGCCTTAACCTGCTGGCACGTCAGACATTTCCCAACAAATTCAGTCACCTCTCGTTTTAATCCGGGCCACCAGTACCCCTCTCGCAAGTCTCGATATAACTTATTCCCTCCAGGATGCATGGCACAGAGTCCACCATGAGCCTCTTTCAGAATTAACTGCCTCAATTCAGGGTCTTTTGGAATACAAACCCTTCCACGAAAGCACAGAAATCCTTCAGTGTTCAACCCAAAATCCTCGTTCTCACCATTCTTAACTTGCTGGAACCGAAGAGCTAATGAATCGTCCTTCAACTATTTTTCCTTAATCTGCTCAGTCCAAGTGGGCCTTACTTGCAGTTCTGCCAACAAGCTTCCATCGTCGTACAAACTTAATCGTGCGAACAAGGCTCTCAAATCAGTAACAACCCTTCGACTCAACGCATCCGCCACCACATTAGCTTTTCCTGGGTGGTACTCTATCGAACAGTCATAATCTTTAAGCAACTCCACCCATCTTCGTTGCCTAAGGTTCAACTCCTTCTGAGTCAATAGATACTTTAAGCTCTTATGATCTGTGTATATAATGCACTTTTCCCCATATAAGTAGTGTCCCCAAATTTTTAACGCAAAAATCACCGCTGCTAGCTCCAAATCATGTGTAGGGTAATTCACCTCATGAGCCTTAAGCTGCCGCGATGCATAAGCGACCACCTTGCCCTCTTGCATCAGTACGCAACCTAACCTCACATGCGACGCATCGCTGTATACAGTGAAGTCCTTCCCAGACACCGGTTGAATCAACACTGGCGCTTCGGTCAATACCTTTTTCAACCGGCCAAAAGCTTTTCGCTGTTTCTCGGTCCAGACAAATGGTACTCCTTTCCTTATGAGTTTTGTCAAGGGTGCCGCCATCACCGAGAAACCCTCCACAAACCTTCTGAGTAACCTGCCAACCCTAGGAAACTCTAAATTTCCGATACTGACCTAGGTGGCTTCCATTCCAGAATTACTTCAATTTTACGAGGTTCCACCTTAATCCCCTCGGCAGAGACCACATGCCCTAGGAAGGTTACCTCCTTCAACCAGAATTCACACTTGCTGAATTTCGCATATAGCTCCTTTTCCCTTAACACTTGCAGCACAATACGGAGATGCTCATCATGCTTCGCCTCTATTTCAGAGTATACCAGGATATCGTCGGTAAAGCCGACTATGAACCGATCCAAGTAAGGTTGGAATACTCGGTTCATCAGATCCATAAAAGCTGCAGGTGCGTTCGTCAGCCCAAACGGCATGACCACAAACTCATAATGTCCATATCGAGTTCGGAATGCTGTTTTATGAATATCCCCTTCTTTTACCCTTAGCTGATGGTATCCAGAACGAAGATCGATTTTGGAGAATACCGAAGCTCCCCTCAGTTGATCGAACAGATCGTCAATCCTTGGTAGTGGATACTTATTCTTAATCGTCAGTTTGTTCAACTGGCGATAATCGATGCACATGCGCATCGTTCCGTCCTTTTTCTTCACAAATAGGACCGGTGCTCCCCAAGGAGACACACTAGGCCTAATGAAGCCTCTATCTAACAACTCTTGAATTTGAGCCTTCAGTTCCACTAACTCCTTCGGTGCCATCCTATAGGGTGCAATAGATACTGGAGCTGTTCCAGGCAACAAATCGATTCCGAACTCAACTTCCCGATTCGGAGGTAATCCAGGAAGCTCTTCCGAAAAACATCCCGAAATTCCCTAATAGTTCTGATGGTCTCCACAGTCAGATCCTCAGTTTCAATTTGGCTTACCAAAGCCAGATATGCCTCACACCCCTTGCGCACCAGTTTCTCAGCCCTCAACGCCGATACTACATTGGATAAGTAATCCCTTCGTTCTCCAATAATCATTATCTCTTCATCATTGACAGTCCTTAACACCATCTTCTTAGCTGCACAATCCAAAGTTGCCTTATGCTTGGTCAACCAATCCATCCCTAGTATCAAATCGAATTCTTCAAGCGGTAACTCTATCAAATCTCGACAGAACACTCCGCCTTGAATCTCCAGAGGCACCTCTTTGAAGAGTTTCTCTACCTTAACCGAATGACCTAAAGGACTTATCACAGACACCCCACGTACAGTCTCCTCGAAGTGCACACCCAGTGCCCCAGAAATGTTATATGCCACATATGAATGGGTTGATCCCACATCAATCAGAGCAGTATAAGGTACACCATAGATAAAAACGTACCAGTTATGACATCAAGTGCGTCACCCTCCTCGCGGCGACGAGCAGCATAAACCAAAGCTGGCTGACGAGCATCCGCGTTACCAATACCCCTGCTAGGTGCCCCACGTCCACGGCCATTACCACCGCGACCTTGTCCACGACCTCTTGGCAGCGGCGGTCCATCCCTCACAGGTTGAGCCGGTCGCACAGCCCCTTGTTTGGACACCTGAGCCTGAGTGGCCCTCCTAGGACAATCCTTAATCCTATGCTCCTTAGACCCACAACGAAGACTAGCCCCAGAACGCTTCCAGCACTCTCCTTGATGCATTCTGCCGCAATCCCCACAAGCTTGCAGTCTACCTGTGTTCACCGGAACTGCTTGAACCGGTTCCTCTATCCTAGCTCTCTTAACATTTCGATTTGCAGCACCCGCTGGTCCAGCATCCCTCCTGAACCGATTCCGATCCCTATCACGATTCTTCCATTCAGTTTGTTTCACCTCCTCGGCTATCTTAGCCTTCTCTACCAATGCAGCGAAATCTCGCTCTCTCTGCGGAGCTATGAGCACCCTTAACTCATCTCTGAGACCATCCTCAAAACGAACGTTGCGCTCGTATTCGATGGAAACGATGCCATTAGCATACCGACTCAATCGTAGAAACTCCGCCTCATATTCAACAATGGTCTTATTTCCCTGAGTCAGATTCAAGAACTCCTTTCTGCGTGCATCCACATAGCTAGCTCCAACATATTTTGCCTTAAAGGTCTGTTTGAACAGCTCCCATGTTACCCTCTCAGCTGGGGTTCCCTCTCTTACAGTAATCCACCACTGATACGCTTCATCCCGCAGCAACGACACTGCCCCTTTCAACTTCTGTTCTACTGAGCAGTCTAGGTCATCCATGATCCGCTCTGTGGCTTCCAACCAGTACTCAGCCTCATTTGGGGCCACTCCAGATACGCCCCTAAAAATCTCAGCTCCGTTGGACCGAAGTCGTTCAGAAATGGACCCCCTATTCATGGGCTCGATGTTAGCTCCGGCCACCCTTTCCAAAACCCTCAACATGGCCTCAGACAAAGCGTCATCCCCTGCGGCCCGGTCATACGGCCCATTTTCATTAACCGGTGGTGGACGTACCTCGCCAGCTGGTATGTGTTCAGATGACGCAGATCCAGCTTGAGTGCTACCTCGGCCTCGTCCACGACCTCTTCCCCGAGTAAACCTTGTACTCATAACGATTTATCTGATTACAAATTTTATGACATTAGTTTACTGGTTTCACTGTTTATTACAGAATGTCTTATGAACAGATAGAGTTTCAGAGTTATTTTCGCGCAATCCCAATTTAGCTACGGCCCCAGTTTTGTAGCCCAATACTACATTATCAATAGCACTATCTCTAAGGCTCAGTACTATCTATAGTATTATTTCCAGTCCAGTTCCATATAAATATTTAAAGCAGAAAAAGAACACTTACAGACTTAGTGCCGGGGATTCAGTGTGCCACTTCCTTATCAGTCCATTAAATTTTTTTTCTTTTTTTTTAAAAACCTATGTTTTTGTTTACCGAAAATAAAAAGATTTGATTTGAAAACACTTTTATTTTAAAACTATTGATTTAACCCCGTTTAACAATAGAAGAACTTTGAACATCTTCGAAAACTTATAGAAAAACTTTTTTATTGAAAAAATTTTCAGACCCGATCCACAGCCGAGTTGTTGCAACCTAGGCTCTGATACCACTAAATGTAACACCCCAAACCCGGCCTAGACGTTATGACCGAATCTGATGCGCTACATCGAAGTGTTCAAAACATTCCGTATTACTTAGTTTGGAAAACTTAGTTGGTGTTGTAAAAGACACTTTTAAAAGTAGGTTAAAGTGAATGGAAGCTGTGCACCAGGTAGGAAACCAGGAAGAAGAGGAGGTGAGTCCGTCGGACTGCTTAAGTACCAAGCTCCCTTCGGATCCAATCCTAGACATGCACACCGCCATTGCCACACTCTAACATCTCGTATAATTTTGAGAAAACCGTTTGGTTATGTCCATCTTAAGAAAATGATTAAGGTTGAAAACGTTTGCTTAGCGGAAGTCTTACTTGTATTCGTGTTATTTTGAAATCACTTAATGTTTTTGAAAACGCGTCCTAGAGCTAATCCATTTCGTTAGTTATCAAAGTTTTATCATAATAGAATTAAATAATAAAGAAACAACCCAAACCATAAAAATAATTAAGCGGCCTTATTACAAAAAAAAACCCAAAACCATAAACGAAAATATGGAAAATCTAGTTCACCAGAAGAAAACAAATTTCCAGAAAACGTGTGGCCACTCCGAATCCCGCCCAGCTCCAAGTCCACCAACTAGGGCTCACCTGCAAGGATGGAAGAAAAAGGGGTGAGTTTGGGAAAACTCAGTGTATACAGAAACCCATCCAAAGCCCAAATCAGCTCGAGCCCATTGGGCCTAAGCCCTATTCAGATCACAGTACACAGTGGACCGAAGCCCTTTTCAGAATACAGTAACAAGGCCTTAGCCCTTTTTTACATAACAGTGTGGCCCATAGGCCCAGTTTAGTAACATAAGTAACAATAGTAGTAATGAATGCAAGCCCAACTGGGGAGACTACTCAACCCACCAACCGCTACACTGCACCCGTACCAGCCCTATACTCCATGTGGGGAATATCTCAACCCACCCAGCCCTACACTCCACAGTTGCAGCAACGCTGCTCAAATATCAGTAAGTTGAGGCAAAGCCTCCAGTACGTGGATGAACCACTTTCAATACTTCCTCCATCAATACCCCAATCCCATGCAACAGATATTAATAAAAGCATATCATGTAAAATACAGTATTAATCAATCATGCAGTTTAGCCAATTTAAACCCTAGGGGTATTTCGGTAATTATGCTCTTTAGGGGTAATTTCGTAACTTACGCAACTACACAAGCCACTTCAGTAATTTTTAGCAGTTTTATGCAATTTGGTTCCACCATCTAACTATCAGGCTAATTTGCCCATCTCTTACGCATATTGGTCCGTAAGCCCATTGGGCCCAGTTTTGGCCCATCGAGGCCCTCTTTTCCCGAAGTACGTTAAGACGTCACACAAACTTACTTACCACCTTGCAGTGCTAGATCTAACAATTACTCTACGTCTTGAGAGCATTTGCATACTCACAAGCCCATGAAATGCCAGAATTTCGGTATTTCGGCTTTTGCTGAATTGAACTAAGAAAGTGTGTTCGGTACACACCTGATTCGCGATGACTGCTATTGAAATCTCTTCCGATGTCCTACAATTGATTAGCACAGTTCTTATTTACAAACCATAATCACTAAACCCCAAAACTTACTCATCCAAGATTGAACCATGTCCCTAAAAGCCTTTGAAACCTTACCTTTTTTCCAAAATCGATAGCTAGCTCCGAATCTGATTGCTCCAACAACCCACGCCTTCAATCCAACACTTAAGAAGACACTAATCATTAACAGAAAACATTAATTAAAAACCCCTAGAGCCACATGCCCAAATCGACAGCCTCCCTAGATTTTAGGGACTTCGGCTTTTCCTAACTTTGTAAAATAGGACCAGATCTGAGATGATGAACACTTACCCCTTACTCCTTTTTTATCTCCACGCAATCTGATGCAGATTTATCTTTCAAACGACGGTAGAACTCGACTCCCGGAGTTTTGAAGTTTCGGCTATAAGCCCCCAAATCTATGGTTTTTTGGCCTTTGGGTGATGAAGGAGATGACAATATGAAACTATAACCTGGATGTAGAATTGCCGACAGGTCTCTAGAGTTTAGAAAGAATAATCGTTGATTAATGGAAACACAATGTTAAAGGGTTTGGCTTTGAAGAAATCGGTACCAGTAATGTGTGTTCAAGATTTCGGCTTTTATGGATTCGGCAAAAGTATTGATGAACAGCAGAATTGATGAATGGTTTTGAAGAAGAAAAATAGCAAAAGAAGAATAGGGGAAGTGGTAGTTTCGGCTAGAGAGGAAAAAGGGAGAAAAGAAAAACCTCGTGATGTCTGAGCAGAAAAGAACGGCACCACTCAATACCCTAGGTGCCGAAATACTAACCTCATAACCCTCTGCCGATTTTTCCCCCTTCAATTCCCAAAATTCGGCCAACTCCTAACCTCTCTCCTAATCCCTTAAATCTCTCCCCTTATCACTCCTTAATCCAAGCGTTTAGACTGATTCAAACTCTCCTCTAGCAGAATCCACCTGGACTCCAACACTTACCCCTCCAGCACTTAAAAATAAATGCATCTATTTGTCAACACTAGGAATCGATCCCATGCCTTCCCTAATGCTCCACACGCCACCTTTTTAGGAGCCTAGTGGCGTCACCCTTTCCATTTTACTAAGGCTCTTTTTGTGATGCAATTTACCCATAACTCTATACAAGGGCCATCTAGCCAGAACCCCTAACTCCTAAGTCCAGAAATTTAAAAATTAAACCAGGTTTTGGCCAACACATGGGCCTTCTATAAGCCCATTTACCTACTCAAAATATTATTTTCACATCCAAATACATAATTTTTTAAAATCTTCGAATATAAACGGATTAATAGAATACATATAGATCAAGAAAAGAGGAACTCCAATTTAGACCGAAGGAAATTGAAGATTGTAGAATAAACAATCCAAGTCGACAAATTTCGAGCACTAAGTAAGTTCGTACTTAAAATATGATGTTAAGTAGGTTTTCATGCCTTTATTATAGATGGATTGCATATAATTGAATTGTATGAATATGATGATGAATAGAAAGTTTTTGGAACTAAGTGTGTGATTTAAATTAGCTTCGGCTACTAAAGGCACTAAGTGTGTGATACCGACTTAGCTTCGGTTAGTTGAGATGGCATTAAGTGTGCAAAATGGTTCTAGCTTCGGCTAATCTTTAAGCACTAAGTGTGCGGATAATTAAAGCATTGGTGATCATTAGAAAATCTTAAAGTATTAGAACAAGAGGTGAGATTGTAAACGAATGAACATGAAAATGTTCCGGTAAGTATAATACCTATGTGGTAGGTGGTAAAATGTATAAAAGTTTATTGAATTTGTATAAACATATAGTTGTTGTTAGCATGGACTTGATGGATAAATTGAGAAATTATAATTACTTATGTATTGATGTTTCATATTTTATATTGTTGATGTTTTGGTATAAGCTTACTAAGCTTTTGAAAGCTTACTTTGTGTGTGTTTACATTATTTTATAGATATTGAAGCTACTGCAAGCTCGAAGATCGTCCAGGATCGTCACCACACTATCGAACCTCATTTTGGTACTTTTGAAAATGCATATTTATGAAGTAGGGCACGTATAGGCTAGTAGTGTGAGAAGTATGTTTTGTGATGTATATGCTTAGCCATGTGACTTGGCTAATTTGTGCTTGAATTCATGGTTGATAATGGTTCATGGTATGTGATGATAATATGAAATTGTGGTATGTTTTAGTTGGTAAGTATTGGTAAGATTAACTTGAGATTGAATGATGTATGGAAGGAAATGCTTTGGTATGATATTACCTTATGTTTGGTATGAATTGGTAAGATTTTTGGGTATGAATTTTGGTGACTATTATATGATACGAAAAGGGTTATGTTTTGGTGCTAAATTTGGCTGAAATGGTGATATAAATATGTTAGTTTCCTTTGCTTGTAGGATGAAAAAATTGGGGTGGCAAATTGGCTATTTAAACAGCCGTGTGTCCCCTAGAGTACTCTACAATTGTAAGTCAGGCTTGAACACGGCCAAGTCACATGGGCATGTGGCATGGCCGTGTGATCTTAATTTGTATGTTACGTCACAAATAGAATACCCCCTATTTTTGGCACAGCCTAGCACACGGCCTAGACACGGACGTGTGGTTTGGCCATGTGGGCAAGTCAGTAGCTATACCCTATTTTGCCACGGCTTTGACACACAGGCGTGTTTAGACTGTATGAGGCACACGGCCTGTTCACACGGGCTTATGACCTTTTAAAAGTTGAAAAATTTTATAAGTTCTGAAACTTTCATATGTTGTCGATTTGGTCCCGAACGCATTTTTAATTATTGTATACTCACTTTTACAATTTTAATGAATGTGAATGAATGAGACTTACTGCAATGAGATAATATTTGATATTCAATTATTCTGGTTTGTGTTATGAATTTAATAATGCCTCTTAACATATACCGGCGACGATTACGATTTAGGGGTGTTACATAGTCAAAACAGTAGTTTCGAGACCACGAATCTAAAGTTAAAGAAATTATTTTTATTATTTCTTGGATGTTATACGTGATTATATTAGTGCATGAAAAATTTGGTGAGGTAATGTTAGCATTTGTAAGCTTAATTTTGAAAAAGGACTAAATCGCATAAAGGGAAAAAGTTGTGATTTGCTAGCCAAAGGTGTTTAATAGATTGAGTGCCATAATTGGAGGCCTTTAAAGTGAAATTAGACCCCCTTAAAGAGGCATGGCTAGCCATAGGGACAAGAAAATCAATGGGTCAAATGTTTAGGTAAATTGATAACCTAATGTACGATAAAATAATACCCTAAGAGCCTAGCCTTCATCTTTTTCATTTTCCTTTCTCCTCCACCGAAATTTTCAGCCATTCTAAGGGTTTTGGAAGCTTGAACTTTCAACCATTCATCTCTCCCTCAAGTAAGTGATTTAGATACCCATTTTTTATAATTTTGGTACTTTTGGAACCCTTATAGCATGAGCTAGCTAATAGCGGGACCATTTTGCAAAATGGTTGATAGTATAGGGATTTGCCATGAAAGAATTTATGATGTTTGTGTAACAGCCCGGTTTAGACCCTAGTTAGAACTGTGGTTTCGAAACCACATATCTAAGTCAGAAAAATATTTAAATATTATTTTTGGTGTTTACGTTATGTGAATGAGCATTTGTGAAAATCTCATATGGAAATTTGAATATTTGTGTGCTTAATTTTGAAAAAGGACCTAATCACGTAAAATGTAAAAGTTGTCTACTATATGTTAAAAGTGCCTATTTGATTTGGCTTTATGATTGTGAGGTCCTTATGATGTTATTTAACCATTGAATGAATTAAATGACATCAAAGGGCATTAG
Source organism: Gossypium hirsutum (assembly GCF_007990345.1). Taxonomy (NCBI): domain Eukaryota; kingdom Viridiplantae; phylum Streptophyta; class Magnoliopsida; order Malvales; family Malvaceae; genus Gossypium; species Gossypium hirsutum. Next base: position 71,297,578 of record NC_053430.1, read on the forward strand.
TTGGTGGAATTTTAATGAATTATAATAATGTTAAATTGGTAAAAAGCATATTAATGTTATATTAGTTAAAACCAAAGTTAAAAAAATCATCAAATTTCTATCATCCTTGACCAAAAATTCAAGAAAAAGAAAAGAGAAAATAATAGCTAGGTTTTAGCACTTACAAGCCTTGATTTAGGTATGTTTTTGTTTGATTTTTGATAATTCCTACGTTTTTGTAATCGTTGCTTTGTATACTATCAAGCCCATGCCTCAATTTCTGATTTTGATGTTGATTTTGAAATGTGCCATGGATAAATTCATGAACATTATGTTATTATATGATGAAAGTTTGATGTTGGGTTTATATGTTTTGTCTTTGGATTTTTTATGATTTTGAGTAAAATGGGCTAAATTGTGAAATTTGTAAATTGAGGGACTAAAATGTAAAATAAATGAAATGTGTGGACTTGTATGAGTGGTATAAATATTTGGCCAAGCACGAGTATATGTAAATTATGTGTATTTTGTGATTTTGTGAATTAGGGACTAAAGTGTCAAAATGTGAAACTGTGAGGGCTAGTTTGTAAATTTCCCTAAATATGTGTTTATGGATTATTTTGAATGAATTTATGATTGAATAATTTAAATTTGAATTTATTTAGATCAAGAATTAAAGAAAACGGAGTTAGATCGGGGAAACTCGAAAGTTTTCGAGTAACCGATTTCATTCATCCGAATTCATACGAGGTAAGTCAATACACAATAAACATGTTTGAATTGATTTATTATTGTTCATATGATATCGATTTGTGATGAATGAATATTCAAGCTTACTATGTGTTATTCCAGAAAGTATCGACAAAGTTTTGACGTCTGAAAAGCCCCATACAAACCCTAGGAATAGTTAGGATACATATGTCATGACATAGGATTTTGAGTAAGACCACGTCTGGGACATTGGCATCAACTTCTGTTTTACGTGTAAGACCATGTCTGGGACATCGGCATCGTATCTGATTTTGTGCAAAATTGTGTCTGGGACAGTGGCATCGATGTTCGATTACATGTAAGACCACATCTAAGACGTTGGCATTGTATATGTTCTCTAAGGTATCCGCGTATCCTTACATTTTCAAATGGTTCATTAGACATTCTAAGAAAATGAATGAATAAGTGAATATATATTCGATTCAGGTACGTCCGAATTGTGTACTATATTTGAAAATGAAGGGTAAGTATATGTGCAAATGATGATCTATGATCCAAGTATATGAATATGAGGTTTGTGTTGGTAATTGGCTCCAAAGTATAAGTAATTTGATGATGTTTATATGCTTTAAATGATAATTTTATTTGTGTATGGCTTACTAAGCTTTTGAAAGCTTACTTGTTTGTGTGTTTACATTGTTTTATAGATATCGAAGCTACTATGAGCTCGGGGATTGTCGAGGATCGTCACCATACTATCGAACCATATTTTGGTATTTTTGAAAATGTATATATTGAATTATGGCATGTATAGGCTAGAAGTGTTTAAATTATGTTTTGTGATCTATATATATATAGCCATGTGATATGGCTTGGTATGGATGTGTTTATGATATGGTTTTGGTATATGAATTATGCGGCAATATGATATATTTGGTGTGTTTATGTATGAATATAAGAAATGGTAGGATTGTTAAGCTTTTGGCATGTATTAGCTATGGTACTTGATAAGTTTTGATCATGAAATTGAAACATATTTTTGATATGATTTTATTTTAGATTTGTTATGATTTGGTTGATAAGATGGAAATTTGGTTGGCATTGATAAGTCATGAATGACATATGTTTTGGTTGTGAATTGGTCATAAAATGTTGTGCAAATATGCTTAGTTTGGTGCTTGTAGGTTTGACCCAATTGGGGTGGCAAGTTGGCTATTCAAATGCCCTATTTTTGTCCACACGGGCAGAGACACGGGCGTGTGTCTCAGTCGTGTGTGACACAAGGCTATGTTGCAAGGCCATGTGTCCCCTGGGTACCCTACAATTGTAAGTCAGGCTCGAGCACGGCCAAGGCACACTGGCGTGTGGCTATCCGTGTGGCCCAAGTCAGGCTCGACCACGGCCAAGGCACATGGATGTGTCTTGTGGTTGTGTGAGCAAGTCAGTATGTATGCTCTGCTTTAACATGGCCTAGACACACGGGTGTGTCTAATGCCATGTAAGGCACACGGCTTGTTAACACGGGTGTGTGACCTGTACTTCTTTGAAAAATGTTTAAGTTTTGAAAAAATTTTGTATATGTTGGTTTAGTCCTGAGCCCTTTCTAAACCATGTTTTAGGTCTCGAAGACTTATATAAAGGACTATATATTGATATTGATCTCTGATGCTTTGATGATTATGAAATGAAAGTTAAATGTTATGATTTGTCTGGTAATGCCTTTAACCCTAGTCCAGTGATGGATATGGGTCAGGGGAGTTACATTTTATTGGTATCAAAGCTATGGTTTAGTCGGTTCTAGGATTACCATAGTGTATGTGAGTCTAGCTATACATGCAATATTTATGAACTGTGATAGTGTGATGAATCCTGACATTGAAATGTGCTTTTATATAGCAAATGGATCTCGAACGAGCCGTAGCAGATGATGTTGAAAGCAATGCCCCTGCTCCAGCGCAAGGGACAGCGCCATCCGATTCTAGACCGACTACGTGTAACCGTGATGGTGAGGCTATACAAGCGTTCTATCAGATGATGAATGATTGGTTTAGCCAATATATTAGAACCAATTCGGCTGTTCAACAAGCCCCACCCCCAGTTAATTCTCCGCAAGCTCTTACTATATCATCAATGAATCTGGTTCAGTTAAATAAGCTTTCGGTAGATAAGATTAGAAATTATGGGGCCGTAGAGTTTCGTGCTACAACAAATGATGATATTGAAAAGGCCGAGTTCTGGTTAGAGAACATGATAAGAGTGTTTAGTGAGTTGTCTTTGAATCTGTTTCACGTCTGAGAGATACGGCGTGCCACTGGTGGAAAACTTTGATATTGGTAGTTCCGAGTGAGCGAGTCACTTGGGGTTTCTTTCAAGCCGAATTTTGAAAGAAATACATTAGGCAAAGAGTTATTGATCAAAAACGTAAAGAGTGTCTCGAGATTAAACAAGGTCATATGTCTGTCACAGAATACGAGCGGGAATTTGTAAGGCTGAGTAAGTATGCTCGTGAATGTGTATCTACAGAAGCAATAATGTGAAAAAGATTTGAAGATGGTTTGAACGAGGATATTCGTTTGTTAGTCGGGATTCTAGAGATTGAAGAATTTGTTGTGCTTGTTGATCGAGCATGTAAAGCTGAAGATCTCGAGAAACAGAAAAGAAAAGCTGATTATGAAGCTAGAGAAGTGCGAAGGAGATCATCGGGCAAGTCATTTCAATCTGCATCAAAGAAATTTTTAGATGATAATAGCCGTTTAAAGGCTAATGTTGGACATTCGAATAAAAATCGTACAAGATCGCATTCGATCATCAAAGCTCTAGCTACATCTATTGCCAGTGTTGGAAATGCTAAATCCGATCGCCTTGAGTGCAAGCATTGTGGTAAAAGACATCCTGGTAATTGTAGATTGTATGATCGGGCTTGTTTCAGATGTAGATCCTTGGAACATTTTATTTGTGATTGCCCTGAATCTATCGAACAAGAAATTGTACAAAATCCGAGTCCAAGTGGTAATGCATCTCGTGATAGACCTTCCAGCAATACGGGAAATGTGAGTGGCTGTCAGAGGGGAACAAAAGACACAACTATTAGACCCGAGGCTCGTGCACCTGCCAGATCCTATGCTATCCGAGCTCGTAAGAAAGCTTCATCGCCAGATGTGCTTACGAGTACATTTACTCTTTATGATACTTCTGTGATTGCTTTGATAGATCCTGGATCGACATATTCGTATATATGCATGAACTTGGTGAACAGTAAGACTTTACCTATAGAGTCTACTGAATTTGTAATAAGAGATTGTAATAGCCCGATTTAGACCCTAATCGAAACGGTGGTTTCGGGACCACGAATTCGAGTCAAAAAATATTTAAAAACAATTTTCTGTGTTTATTTTGTGTGAATTTATATCTGTGAAATTTTCGTGATTTAATTTGGTCGTTTAGGTCTTCGATTAAATAAAAGGACTTAATCGCGTAAGATAAAAATTTAGTGGTTAAATGTGAAAGTACTTAATTGCTATTGTCTTTATTAATGGAAGCACCTATAATGCAAATATACCTTTACATACTTGCATGGACACATTCGGCCATTAGTAAGTAATTTATACATAATAATAAGTAAGGGTAAAATAGTAACTTATGTAATAAAATGTTATAATATAAAGTATATTATAAAATAATAAGACAAATCATAATGTGTTCATACTTTCCACTAGCCGAATATCGAAATAACCAAAGAAAAAGAAAAAGGACTAGGGTTCGGCCATCTTGCAAGCTAAATTCAAGGTTCATTCTTTGTCGGTTTTTGATAATTTTTACATTTTTGAGATTGTTGCTTCGAGTACTCCAAAACCCAAGCTTTAATTTTTGATTTTGATGAATATTTTGAGTTGTGCCATTGTTGATAGCTTGTGATTTTTGTTGTTTGATGATGAAAAATAAAAGATATGTTTTAGATTAACATATTTTGTATTGGAGTTTTGATGATTTTGAGTAATTAGGACTCAATTGAAAAAATAATAATTTGAGGGACTAAAATGTGAAATAAATGAAATATATGGTCTTGCACGAACACTAGGAATATTTGGCCAAACATGGGGATGTTGCAATTTTGCATATTTTGTGTTTTGTACAACAGGGACTAAATTGTAAAAATTGTAAATGTTAAGGGTAAAATAGTAATTTGCCTCTTTATGTGTTTTTGGATTAAGTTGAATGAAAATATGTTTGAATGAGCTTAATTTGAATATGTTTAGATCAAGAAATAAAGAAATCAAATTTGGACCGAGGAAAAACAAAAGTTGTCGACTAGCAGCTCCATCCCGTTTTACGACATCTGAGGTAAGTTTATAAGCAAAAAGGACGTGTTTATTTGGTAATTAAATGTTATATTTATATGCTGTTATGAAATGTAGAATTTTAATATGCTATGGCCGAAAATGATTAAATTTGACTACTGCACTTCTGAGTTCGATTTGACCGAGTTACAATGTCCAAAAGCCCCCCTATGAACCTTAGGAATAGCTAAGATACATATGTCATGACATAGGATTCTGATATATGTATGTGAGTAAGACCATGGCATCGATATGTGATTCCGATATGTGTTTACGAGTAAGACCCTGTCTAGGATAGTGGGATCGAATATGGTTACATGTAAGACCACGTCTGGGACGTTGGCATTGTACGATTTATGTGATTAACCAAGTGTCCTATCCAATTTCAAATGGTTCATCGGGCAAAGATAAGTTGTATTCGAGTGTGTAAAACGAGCTACATTACCAGGTACGAATTAGCTTGAGGTTTATTTAAAATAAGGTAAGTGTGTAAATTGATACTCATTACAAATTGTGTGTACTGCAAATGAGGATTATTTGTGAACTAGGTATGGGTATTCAACCTTGTAAAAATTATTGGAATGAGTATTAATTATATGTATGGGAATTTATGTATTCGGTCACATAATCAATGCATGTATACGAAATTATATGGTAACACGTGAACTTATGTAATTGAGTGTATGTGAATTAGATTTGTAATGATATGTAATTGAGTGATATTTATAATGAATATATATATGTATATATATACAATATAAATTTATATTCGTTTGAATCTAAATGTGTTATAATAATATAATTTGGTTTAGTTAAATTAAGTTGATAATATCATTGGGCTGATTATTTGCTTATGACTTACTAAGCTATAAAAAGCTTACTTGTGTATATGTGTATTTCTATTTTATAGATTTTGGATCAAGCTACAAGCTCGGGGACTGTCAGCAAAGTTCATCACACTATCTACTGTTTTGGTACCTTTGTAGCTAAACCTAAATTATGCATGTATAGGCTAAAATGTGTCTTGAAATATTAGATTTTGGTTTTCTATATAATGAGCCATGTGAAAATGGCTAAGTTATTATAGTAGAATTTGAATTATGTTAGTTACGGTTTAGATTAATTTTGGTTAGCAGGTTGTGCGCCATAAAGGTGAGATATATGCAGTAAGCAACATTTATTTGTGAATGGCATACTAAATATGTCTGAATTTGACATGTTAATAGTTGTGAGGAAGAAAACAAATATGGAATGCTACATGAATCAAAGTGTTAGGTAGTTATGTTCAAGTTGACTAATTTGAAGGATATGAGGTGGGTAATGCTTGTGTCTTATGATCAAGTTGGTTGTTTGTTATGAGAACTTAATATTCAAGCAGTAAATTGATTATATTACATAAGTGATTCGTTGATAGGTCTGATTATGGAACAATATTTCAAGACATTTATAATTACAAGAGTAGGTGTGGTGTTTAATAGCTAACTAAATTGATGTTATGTTGGATGCTTGTATTATTCAATTCGGTAATTAAATCCAATGGTACTTAGGTTGCATAAGAAACTTTGTTCTTAAAATAAAAATAAATATATGGTACTAGTAAGCGGATATGATCTATTAAATGGCTACTTACATGTCTATATAAGCATGTTTATAAACGCACTTATATTTGGTTCATGTATAAACGTGCATGGTCTTATAATTTTATTAATTTTGATCTATTAAAGAATGTGTAAAATAGAACTATGTGGGTCGAATGAATAAAGAATGCATTGAGTTAATATATTTGTATATTTGGATATTTGCATTGCAAATTTGTATTATTTGTAAAACAAATGAATTTCATCTTAGTTCACGTGGTATTGCCGCATTAATGAATGGTGAGGTTGAAAATGATGTTTACTTATTTTAATTGATGTACAATTTATACATACACATGATTTTTGTAAAACAAGTCTAATATTCAATATTTAAGTTTTGGAGGTGTTTTATGTTCTGAGTATGTATAAAATGCTTAGTATATACATATGCAAATATGTTGTCTAGATCTTGTAGTACAATTATTAATGAATATTTATGTGAATACTATTTTAAGAGGTAATGCCTCATAACCTTAATCCGGCAACGGATACAGGTTAGGGGTGTTACATTTTATTGGTATCAAAGCAATGGTTTAGTCTGTCCTAGGACTAACGTAGCATGTGAGGGTTTAGCTATACGTGCCATAATTATAAACTGTGATAGTGTGATGACTTCTAACATTTGAAATGTGTTTTCATATAGTAAATGGATCTCGTGCAAGGGACAGCGCAAGCTGATTCTCGACCGACTTCGAGTAATCCAGAAAGTGAGGCTAAACAAGCCTTTTATCAAATGATAAATGATTGGTTCACTCAATATATCCAGACTAACCTGGCTGCACAACAACCTCCACCCCCGACTAATCCATCTTCTGTGCCTCCTGTACCACAAGTAAGTGATCCGTTACGATTGAGTAGCCACCTATTGATAAAATCAGAAAACATGGAGTTGAAGAGTTTAAAGCCACTGACGATGATGATGCTGAGCGGGCTGAGTTCTGGCTTGATAATACCATCCGTGTGTTTGATGAGTTGTCCTGTACTCCAGATGAATGTTTAAAATATGCTATATCCTTGCTCTGAGACATAGCGTTCCACTGGTGGAATACCCTAGTATCAGTAGTTTCGAGAGAATAGGTGACCTAGGAATTCTTTCAGATTGAATTCCATAAGAAATATATCGGTCAGAGATTTATTGACCAGAAGCATAAAGAATTTCTGGATCTGAAACAGGGTAGGATGATAGCGACAGAGTATGAGCAAAAATTTGTGAGACTCAGTCGGTATGCCTGAGAATGTGTTTCCACTGAAGGCATAATGTGTAAAAGATTTGAAGATAGGCTGAATGAAGATATCAAACTGTTAGTCAGCATACTCGAGATAAAAGAGTTTGTGGTACTTATTGAGTGAGCTTGCAAAGCTGAAGAGCTCAGGAAAGAGAAAAGAAAAGCTGACTTTGAAGCTAGAGATGCACTCAAAAGAACATCCAGTAAGTCATTCCAGTCAGCATCAAAGAAATTCCAATATGATTTTAGCCATTCTAAAGCCACTTCAAGTTACAACAGACGGGATCAAAATAGACCACCAGTGAACTCGAGAGCTACTTAAGTAGCGAGTGTGGGTAATTTCAGATCAAACCAACCCAAGTGTAAGCACTGTGTGTAACACCCCGAACCCGAGACCGTCACCGGAGTCGAACACGAGGTGTTAACAGACTTTAAAAAAATAATTTCCCAGACACTGCCAATCTGTGTACTAGTCTCTTTAAAAATCATATCTTGAGTTCAGGAACTCAGAATCCAGTTCCGTAAATTTTCCCTGAAACTAGACTCATATACCCATCTACATATTTTTTTCTATAATTTTTGGTTGGGCAAATTAGTACATTTTATTAGTCAAATTCTCCCATGTTACAGGGATCGACTACACTGACCTTTGCGCATTACGACTTCGATATCTCCCTGTACAGGGCTTCAATACTGATGCCATTTGTTTCTATAGAAACCAGACTCAGAGAGGAATCTATACATATGTGGCTTGACTCCTAATTATCTCTGGTTAATTTGTAATGAATTTCCAAAGTCGGAACAAGAAATCCAGAAACTGTTCTGGCCATGTCTCACAAGAACCTGAATATCTCTTAACATACTGTCCGTATGATTGTTTCGTTACTTTCCTATGAAAATAGATTCATCAAGGTTCGTTTACATAATTTATTCACTATTTAATTCCATTCCTACTATTTTTAGTGATTTTCCAAATCTACATCACTGCTGCTGTCAGCATCTGCCTTTAAGGTAGACTTTACCTATTTCATAGTTTCCATGATTCAACTAGCCCTTTTTGCATAAATAGCACAATTTATGATAGTGATTAACCATTCCCATGGCCAATCCTTGTCAAGCATATCCACACCTCTCAATAACCATATCCCTACCAAATGATTATAACATTATACTCAAACATATATAAGCCATTTTCGCATGGCTATCCAAAATTATACAAGTCCAAAGGGTCCATGACCCACAACAAACGGGTAGTCCTATACATGCCATTTCGAAGTTCAACCAAAATTGTACCAAAAGGGGGGGCTTTGATAGTGTGGGCGACTTCGACTTCAAAATCCCGAGTCCGATAGTTGGAGAACCAAAATCTATAAAATAGAGGATCAAAGAAACGGAGTAAGCAATTTATGCTTAGTAAGTTTTGAGCAAGGAATTCCAGCACAACAAAAGTATAGCATTCATATAGCTAAACGGATAATTTCATATGCACAAATTTTCGATATCATACTTGCTTCACATTACCAACCCTTATGTACATACACAAAAGATCAACTTAGCCAAAGGCCGGTAGCTCGTTTATCAACTGAGCGAATACTTATTTGTAAGGGCTCAACTAAATTCAAGCACATACGAAACATACCTCAATGTTGGGATGTTTCTAGAGTATTTACTGATATTTTTACAGCAAGATCATTCATTCCCAAATCACGTACCTTCGGAATTTAACCGGATATAGCTACTCGTTCAAATGCCTTCGGGACATAGCCCGGTTATAGTAACTCGCACAATTGCCTTCGGGACTTGACCCGGATTTAGTAACTCGCACAAATGCCTTCGGGACTTAACCCAGATTTAGTAACTCGCACAAATGCCTTCGGGCTTAGCCCGGAATTAGTATCTCGCACAAATGCCTTCGGATCTTAGTCCGGATATGGTCACTTAGCACAAAGCCTTCGGGACTTAGCCCGGACATCATTCAAATAACCATGCACATTTAACAGTAAATCATGGCACATTCGTATTTCATTTTCGTTAACAAAACTCAAACACAAGACACTTATCATTCTTGCAATTTCGGCTCAATAGCCACACACAAAGAGCATGATTTTGGTTTGCTTAAAACATGATCTAATCAAATCATAATTTAAGCTCTTTTACTCAAGAACTTACCTCGGGTGTTGTCGAATGATTCCGATAGCTATTCGACCACTTTTTCCTTCCCTTTATCGGATTTAGTTCCCCTTTGCTCTTGAGCTTAATTAAACAAATAAATTGATTTAATCATTTGAGCATCGAAAAGAGGAACACAAGGCACTTAGCCCATATTTATACATTCTACAAGTATGGTCACTTGTATTGACTAAACACCCTTTTGTTTCAAGTTCAAAACTTGGCTAATACACACATATATACACTAGTAAAGCATCCTCTCCCTTTCCATCAATTTAACACATGCATTACTCATTAATATACAAAAATTATATTCGGCCTTAGCACACAACTTGCTAGCCGATTCCTCTCCATCTAGCAACCAATGCACATATGTGCTCACTCAAAAATGCTAAAAAGAATATTCAAGAATCATCAATCCACCATCACATGCATCATTAACAAGCTTCATATTTAGCATGCAATGGCATTAACACAAAATCTACCTAGGCCGAATATCATCCCCATGACATAGCAAAGATTTGAACCATGGGCTAATTAGAACTCAAGCTAGCAACTAAAAACATGCATGAATCTCATGGCACAACCTCAAACATACCTTGATCTAGATACAAGTATGGCCAAACCTCCTCCTAATCCTCTTCCAAACCAAACATGAAGCAAGAACTCCTTCCTCCTTCCTTAGAATTTTCGGCCAAATGAAGATGAAAAAGGATGAACAAAATTTTCTCTTTTCTTTTCTTTAACTCACGGCAATGGGGGGGGAAACAACCACACACTCTTTTTTTTTGTTTTCATCATATTCCCTTTTATTATTTTATGCCCATGCTCCTTATTTTATTTTTTCCACCCATGATGCACCAACACAACATGTCTATGACATGTCTTGCCCATCACACTTGGTCTACCATGCTTGTCATGGCCGACCACTACTAATTAGGGGGGAATTTGACATGCAAGTCCCCCTTTTTATTTCATGCACTAATGGGTCCTTATGCTTTGACCTATCACATTTCAAAAATGTCGCACATAAGTCCTATTGACTAAATTCACATGCAATCGACTAAATCGAAGCTTGAAATTTTCACACATTCATAATTACATATTCTAGACAATAAATATCACATTCAAACATTTCGGTGACTCGGTTTAGCGGTCCCAAAACCACTTCCCGACTAGGGTCAATTTTGGGCTGTCTCACTGTGGTAAACGACATCCTGGCAGTTACAGATTGAATGAGCGGGCCTGTTTTAAATGTGGATCGACAGAACATTATATTTGAGACTACCCAATGTTAACTGAAGAAAATTCAGTGCAGAATACTAGATCAGGTAACACTGCAGCTCGAGGTAGACCACCTAGAAATGCTGGTAATAAGATGCAGTCAGAGAAGGATTAAAGATATGGTAATCAGATTTGATCGTGCACCTGCCAGAGCCTATGCCATACGTGCACGAGAGGAGCCTTCATCCCTGGATGTTATTACTGGTACACTTACTCTTTATGATACTAATGTAATTGCATTGATTGATCCTGGTTCTACTCATTCTTATATATGTGAAACATTATTATTCAGCAAGACTCTGCCTGTTGAGTCTATTGAGTTTGTGATTAGAGTGTCAAACCCCTTGAGCCGGTGTGTTATAGTTGATAAAGTGTGCAAGAATTGTCCCTTAATGGTTCGAGATCTGTGCTTCCGGGCTGATTTGATGCTACTGCCATTTGATGAGTTCTACATAATTCTGGGTATGGATTGGCTGACTTTACATTATGCTATTGTAAACTACAAAAGAAAGACCATTGATCTACGGAGCCAGAATGACGAAGTTATTCGGATTGAATCTAGTGATTTATGTGGCTTGCCAATAGTGATTTCTTCAATGGTAGCTCAGAAATATGTGAGAAAAAGGTGTGAAGCTTATTTAGCCTATGTACTCGACAGTAAAGCGGCTGGAAGAAACATTGAATCAATACCTGTTGTATGTGAGTATCTGGATGTGTTTCCAGAATAATTACCCGGTTTGCCATCGATTCAGGAAGTAGAGTTTAGTATTGACTTAATGCCTAGGACGACTCCGATATCCATAGCTCCGTACAAAATGGCACCTAAAGAATTAAAATAATTGAAAGCTCAGTTGGAAGAATTGACAGATAGAGGTTTTGCGCGACCGAGTTTCTCTCCGTGGGGTGCACCGGTGTTATTTGTGAAAAAGAAAGATGAAATTTTGAGAATGTGCATCAATTACAGATAGCTTAATAAGGTGACTATAAAGAATAAGTATTTGTTACCACGGATTGATGATCTGTTTGACCAACTGAAAGGGGCCACAGTATTTTCGAAGATAGATTTGAGATCAGGCTATTATCAGTTGTGAGTTAAATATTCAAATGTGCCAAAGACTGCCTTCAGAACAAGGGATGGACACTATGAGTTTTTGGTCATGCCTTTCGGACTCATTAATGCACCTGCTGTTTTCATGGATTTGATGAATCGGATCTTCAGACCGTAACTGGATTGGTTTGTGATGGTGTTTATAGATGACATTCTGATCTACTCTCGAGATGAGGCTAAGCATGCCGAACAATTGAGAATTGTGTTGCAGACCTTTCGAGAGAAACAGTTATATGTGAAATTTAGTGAACGTGAGTTCTGGTTAAATGAAGTCAGTTTTCTGGGCCATGTGGTATCAGTATCAGGTATTCGGATGGATCCGAGTAAGATTTTAGCTATACTTGATTGGAAACCTCTGAAGAATGTTTCTAAAGTTCGAAGCTTTCTAGGACTTGCTGGTTATTATAGACGGTTCATGAAAGGTTTTTCTACGATTGCAGCCCCGATGACAAAGCTATTGCAGAAAGATGTTAAATTCGAGTTGTTAGAGAAGTGTCAGAAAAGCTTTGATCAGTTGAAAGCCCTTTTGACTAAAGCTCCGGTATTAGTTCAGCCAGAATCAGGTAAAGAATTTGTTATTTATAGTGATGCGTCATTAAATGGTTTGGGCTGTGTTCTGATGCAGGAAGGCAGAGTGATAGCTTATGCCTTGAGACAGCTAAAGCCACATGAAAAGAACTATCCAACACATGACTTGGAACTGGCAGCCATTGTGTTCGCATTAAAAATTTGGTGTCACTGTCTGTTCGGTGAGAAATGTCATGTTTATTCTGATCATAAAAGCCTGAAATATTTGATGACTCAGAAAGATCTGAATTTGAGACAACGTCGATGGTTAGAATTGCTAAAGGACTACGAGTTTGTAATTGACTATCACCCGGTAAAGGCTAACACTGTTGCTGATGCTTTAAGCCGGAAGTCATTGTTTCTTTTCGTACAATGAATATGCAAATGGCCATGTCTGATGATGGTTCGATAGTAGCTGAATTGAAAGCTAGACCGTTATTTGTTCAACAAATATGTGATGCCAAGAGGTTGTGTAACACCCCGAACCCGAGACCGACACCGGAGTCGAACACGAGGTGTTAGCAGACTTTAAACCCTTTATAAAAATATTTCTCAGACACTGCCAATCTGCGTACTAGTCGCTTTAAAAATCATATCTTGAGTTTCACAACTCGAAAATCAGTTTCGTGATTTTTCCCTGAAACTAGACTCATATGCCCATCTACATATTTTTTTCTAGAATTTTTTCTCAGGCAAATTAGTAAAGTTTATTAGTCAAAGTCTCCCATGTTACAGGGATCGACTACACTGACCTTTGCGCATTACGACCTGGATATATCCCTGCACAGAGATTTAATACTGATGCCGTTTGTTTCTATAGAAACTAGACTCAGAGAGGAATCTATCCATATATGGTATGACTCCTAATTGTCTCGGGTTAATTTATAATGAATTTCCAAAGTCGGAACAGGGAATCCAGAAACCGTTCTGGCCCTGTCTCACGAGAACCCAAATATCTCTTAACATACTGTCCATATGATCTTTTCGTTGCTTCTCTATGAAAATAGACTCATCGAGCTTCGAATACATAATTTATTCATTAATTAATTCCACTCCTACTATTTTTAGTGATTTTTCAATCTCACGTCACTGCTGCTGCCAGCATCTGTTACGAAAGCAACTATGCCCATTTCGTGATTTCTCCTTGATCTAACTAGTAATTCGTCATACATATCACAAATTATGATCATGACTAGCCATGCCAAAGGCTAATCATTGTCAAACATCCTCCTACTACACTATTGCCATATCATGAATTTTAACACCAAAATAATCAACCATGACATATGGCATAAAAAGGTCGAATTATCAAGATTTACGACCTAACGTTATGAAACCAAACCCAACCGAACATTTATGCCATTTTCGCATGGCTAAAAGTTTACATACCAAAGTTCAAACACAACATAATAGCCTATACATGCCGAAATGTTCTCTTAGACCAACTAAGAAGAAAATACCAAAGGTTGCTAGCTGGTGTGATGACTTCGACGACGGCACGATCACGCAAAAAGAGACGAGTCCAAGAAACCTAGAATAGGTGACAAGCAAACACCGAATGAGTATATAACTCAGTAAGCCATAAGCATTCCACAACCATCCATTAATAAAATATCACAACAGGAAACAATGAAATGAGGTTAAGTACTCCATCCATACCAAACTATACCATAGTTCCTTAAACCCTATGGTTCAATCTCATACCAAGTCCTACATTGGCCTTTCATACATCATTTTATTTTCGTTATAATCATACAATTAAACGAACTTTCACCTATTCCACAATGAACCTTATGTACGTGACTTCAACTATAATCGTCACATAGGTTCAAAACTTACCAAGCTCAACTCCAAATATAAACATAGCGCCTATTAGCCATGAACTCAAGGTACTTACCTTTTCCGCTGTCCAAAATTGACTCGGTAAAGTCGCACCCTTCATGTAAATAATTTATAGAAAATATATATTGAGTTCGCACACATAGTGCTTAATAATCAACCGCGCACACTTAGTGCCATGTACTTTAAACTCACACACTTAGTGCCATGCATTTCAAGTTCGCACACTTACCTTTTCCGTTGTCCAAAATCGACTCGGTAAAGTCGCACCCTTAATGTAAATAATTTATAGAAAATATATATTGGGTTCGCACACATAGTGCTCAATAATCAACCGCGCACACTTAGTGCCATGCACTTTAAACTCACACACTTAGTGCCATGCATTTCAAGTTCGCACACTTACCTTTTCCGCTGTCCAAAATCGACTCGGTAAAGTCGCACCCTTAATGTAAATAATTTATAGAAAATATATATTGGGTTCGCACACATAGTGCTTAATAATCAACCGCGCACACTTAGTGCCATGTACTTTAAACTCGCACACTTAGTGCTGTACAATTTAAACCCGCACACTTAGTGCCAATCTCATGACCGTGAACACTTATTGCCCGCACACTTAGTGCCGAAAACCAGCCACTCAATAGGCTTCACTTCCTTTTTACATTCGACAAATTTCATCTCTACTTACATATTCATTTGTATACATTTCATCTCATTAAACACAATGGTGTAGGTATTACGATCCTTTAATCAATACCAAAGATATGCTTAATGACTTACTTGTGTTGGGTAAGATGGTTCCAACTCGGCTACTCGATGATCTTTTCTTTGCCTTTGCTCGATTCTCCTCCTTTAACTCCTTGAGCTTAATCAATAAATCAACTAGTTTAACCGCCTTGCTAAATATTTACAATCCAATTACACATGCATATGTATGTTAGTATATTCGGCAATCACCCTTACTAATCACCCACTTGATCAATTATGGAGAATCAAAGTTAATATCACAATGTGTACCCTATATGGCCCATTATACATAATCAAATTTAACATCATCTATATATTTACTCATATGGCCGAATATACCTAATCATACATACACCTAACCAAAAATAATTTCTAAAATCTTTATATCATTTATACACTAGTAAAGAATCTTCTCCCTTTCCATCAATTTAGCACATGCATTACTCATTAACCTACAAAAATTATATTCGGCCTTAGCACACAACTTGCTAGCCGATTCTTCCCCATCTAGCAACCAATGCACATATGTGCTCACTCAAAAATGCTAAAAAAAAAGAGATTCAAGAATCATCAATCCACCATCACATGCATCATTAACAAGCTTCATATTTAGCATGCAATGGCATTAACACAAACTCCACCTAGGCCGAATCTTAACTCATCTTCATGCCTCATCACCACAACATCAAACATCAAAATACCAACCAAGAATGTAACATGCATGGCCGAATATCATCTCCATCATTTAACAAAGTTTGAACCATGGCTAGGTAGATTTCAAACTTACAACTTAAAATATACATGAATCTCAAAGAATAATATCAAACATACCTCAATCTAGTTACATGCATGGCCAAACTTCCTCCTAATTCTCTTCCAAACCAAACATGAAGCAAGAACTCCTTCCTCCTCCCTTAGAATTTTCGGTCAAAAGAGGATGAAAAAGGATGAACAAGTTTTTCTTTTCCTTTCTTTAGCTCACGGCAATGGGGGGGGAAACAACCACTCATTTTTTTGTTTTTCCTTTCTTTATTACCCATATTCCTTATTTTATTTTTTTCCTACATACCTCACTAGGCCAACATGTTCCCAACATGTTTCCACCCATAGCATGGCCAACCACTAGCTCAAATTTTGGGTAATTTGACATGCAAACCCATCATTTTCACAACATGCATTAATAGACCATTTTAAATTAGCCTATCATATTTTCACCATGTCTCATATCGATCCCTATTTAATAATTTCTCATGCAATTGGCAAAATTGGAGAATGAAACTTCCACATACTCATGTACACACATAATAAGCATAGAATATGGAAATTAATTATTTTTATGACTCGGTTTTGTGGTCCCGAAACCACTTCCCGACTAGGGTCAATTTTGGGCTGTTACAGGTTGATAATGAATTGATTACAAAATGAGCTCAGTGTGAGACGGATGTTGATTCAGAGTTCAGAATTGTTGCTGATGACTATTTGAGATTCAGAGACCGGATATGTGTTCTGAGGAATACAGAGTTAATCCAGATGATTTTGAATGAAGCACATAGCAGTCGGTTATCTGTCCACCCATGTAGTACAAAGATGTATAATGATCTGAAACAACTTTACTGTTGGCATGGAATGAAGCGAGACATTTTTGACTTTGTTACAAAATGTTTAGTCTGTCAACAAGTAAAAGCTAAACATCAGGTGCCTTCAGGATTACTTCAGCCTATCATGATACCTGAGTGGAAATGGGATAGAGTTACGATAGATTTTGTATCTGATTTACCATTGACACCGGGCAAGAAAGATGCAATGTGGATTGTTGTTGATAGAATGATCTGAAACAACTTTACTAGTGGCATGGTATGAAGCGAGACATTTCTGACTTTGTTACAAAATGTTTAGTCTGTCATCAAGTAAAAGCTGAACATCAGGTGCCTTCAGGATTACTTCAGCCTGTCATGATACCTGAGTGGAAATGGGATAGAGTTACGATGGATTTTGTATCTGGTTTACCATTTACACCGGGCAAGAAATATGCAATCTGGGTTGTTGTCAATAGATTGACCAAATCGGCTCATTTTATTCCGATACGTATAGATTACTCGCTCGATAAGTTAGCTGAATTGTACATTACTCAGATAGTAAGATTACATGGTGTGCCTATATCTATTGTTTCGGATAGAGATTCGAGGTTTACATCACGATTTTTGGAAGAAATTGCAAGATGCACTTGGTACAAAATTACATTTCAGTACTGCTTTTCATCCACAAACAGATGGCCAATCTGAATGAATCATTCAGATACTTGAAGATATGTTGAGATGTTACATTCTCGAGTTTAAAGGTACGTGAGAAGGATATCTGCCTTTGAATGAATTCGTGTATAATAATAGCTATCAATCGAGTATCGAAATGGCACCTTATAAAGCTTTGTATGGTCGTAAATGACATACGCCATTGTACTGGATTGAGCTCAGTGAAAATAAGATACACAGGATTGACTTGATTAAAGAAATTGAACAAAAAGTGAAAGTGATCCGTGAAAGTTTGAGAGTGGCGTCGGATCATCAAAAATCTTATGCAGACTTGAAACCTAAAGATATAGAGTTCCAGATCAGAGATAAAGTCTTTTTGAAAGTCTCACCGTGGAAGAAAATACTCAGATTTGGTCGTAAAGGCTGTATGAGGTTATAGAGCATATCGGGCCAGTTGCTTACAGATTATCGTTGCCACCTGAGTTAGGAAAGATACACAACGTATTCCACATTTTGATGCTTCAGAGGTATCAATCTGATCCTTCACATGTGATTAGTCCGACTGAGATTGAAATTTAGCCTGATATGACCTACGAGGAAGAACTGATTCGTATTCTGACTCGTGAGATTAAAGAGTTGAGAAATAAGAATATTCCGTTAGTTAAAGTACTGTGGCATAAACATGGTGTTGAAGAAGAAACATGGGAACCAAAGGATACAATGAAAGAACGCTATCCGAACCTATTCACTGGTAAGATTTTCAGGGACGAAAATTCCTAAGGGGGGAGATTTGTAACAACCCGATTTAGACCCTAATCAAAACGATGGTTTGTAGACCACGAGTTTGAGTCAAAAAATATTTAAAAAATATTTTTTGTGTTTATTTTGTGTGAATTTATATCTGTGAAATTTTCGTGATTTAATTTGGTCGTTTAGGTGTCCGATTAAATAAAAGGATTTAATCGCGTAAGATAAAAATTTAGTGGTTAAATGTGAAAGTACTTAATTGCTATTGTCTTTATTAATGGAAGCACCTATAATGCAAATATACCTTTACATACTTGCATGGACACATTTTTCCATTAGTAAGTAATTTATACATAATAATAAGTAAGGGAAAAATAGTAACTTATGCAATAAAATGTTATAATATAAAGTATATTATAAAATAATAAGACAAATCATAATGTGTTCATACTTTCCACTAGCCGAATATCAAAATAACCAAAGAAAAAGAAAAAGAAAAAGAACTAGGGTTCGACCATCTTGCAAGCTAAATTCAAGGTTCGTTCTTTGTCAGTTTTTGATAATTTCTACGTTTTTGAGATCCTTGCTTCGAGTACTTCAAAACCCAAGCTTTAATTTTTGATTTTGATGAATATTCTGGGTTGCGCCATTGTTGATAGCTTGTGAGTTTTGTTGTTTGCTGATGAAAAATAAAAGATATGTTTTAGATTAACATATTTTGTATTGGGATTTTTGATGATTTTGAGTAATTAGGACTTAATTGAAAAAATAATAATTTGAGGGACTAAAATGTGAAATAGATGAAATATATGGTCTTGTATGAACACTAGGAGTATTCGGCCAAACATGGGTACCTTGAAATTTTGCATATTTTGTGTTTTGTGCAATAGGGACTAAATTGTAAAAATTGTAAATGTTAAGGGTAAAATGGTAATTTAGCTATTTATGTGTTTTTGGATTAAATTGAATGAAAATATGTTTGAATGAGCTTAATTTGAATATGATTAGATCAAGAAATAAAGAAATCAGATTTAGACCGGGGAAAAACGAAAGTTGTCGACTAGCAGCCCCGTCCCGTTTTACGACATCAGAGGTAAGTTTATAAGCAAAAAGACGTGTCTATTTGGTAATTAAATGTTATATTTATATGTTGTTATGAAATGTATAATTTTAATATGCTATGGCCGAAAAAGATTAAATTTGACTACTACACTTCTGAGTTGAATTCGACTGAGTTACGATGTCCGAAAGCCCCATATGAACCTTATGGATAGCTAGGATACATATGTCATGACATAGAATTTTGTTATATGTGTACGAGTAAGACCATGGCATCGATATGTGATTCCGATATGTGTTTACGAGTAAGACCTTGTCTGGGATAGTGGCATCGATATATGGTTACATGTAAGACCACGTCTGGGACGATGGCATTGTACGATTTATGTGATTAACCAAGTGTCCTATCCAATTCTGAATGGTTCATCAGGCAAAGATATGTTGTATTCGAGTGTGTAAAACGAGCTAAATGACTAGGTATGAATTAGCTTGAGGTTTATTTAAAATAAGGTAAGTGTGTAAATTGATACTCATTACAAATTGTGTGTACTACAAATGAGGATTATTTGTGAACTAGGTATGTGTATTCAACCTTGTGAAAATTATTGGAATGAGTATCAATTATATGTATGGGAATTTATGTATTTGGTCACATAATCAATGCATGTATATGAAATTATATGGTAACACGTGAACTTATGTAATTGAGTGTATGTGAATTAGATTTGTAATGATTATTTGGCATTGGAAAATTAAATGCTAATATGTTAGTTTGACTATATAGACATTCGGTTAGGTGATATTTATAATAAATATATATGTATATATACAATATAAATTTATATGCATTTGAATCTAAATGTGTTATAATAATATAATTTGGTTTTGTTAAATTAAGTTGATAATATCCTTGGGTTGATTATTTGCTGATAACTTACTAAGCTATAAAAAGCTTACTTGTGTATATGTGTATTTCTATTTTATAGATTTTGGATCAAGCTACAAGCTTGGGGACTATTAGCAAAGTTCATCACACTATCTACTGTTTTGGTACCTTTTTAGCTAAACTTAAATTATGGCATGTATAGGCTAAAATGTGCTTTGAAATATTAGATTTTGGTTTTGTATATAATGAGCCATGTGAAAATGGCTAAGTTATTATAGTAGAATTTGAATTATGTTAGTTATGGTTTAGACTAATTTTGGTTAACAGGTTGTGCGCCATAAAGGTAAGATATATGTGGTAAGCAATATTTATTTGTGAATGGCATGCTAAATATGTCTGAATTTGACATGTTAATAGTTGTAAGGAAGAAAAAAAAATATGGAATGCTTCATGAATCAAAGTGTTAGGTAGTTATGTTCAAGTTGACTAATTTGAAGGATATGAGGTGGGTAATGCTTGTGTCTTATGATCAAGTTTGTTGTTTGTCATGATAACTTAATATTCAAGCATTAAATTGATTATATTACATAAGTGAGTCGTTGATAGGTCTGATTATGGAACAATATTTCAAGACATTTACAATTGCAAGAGTAGGTGTGGTGTTTAATAGCTAACTAAATTGATGTTATGTTGGATGCTTGTATTATTCAATTCGGTAATTAAATCCAATGGTACTTAGGTTGCATAAGAAACTTTGTTCTTAAAATAAAAATAAATATATGGTACTAGTAAGCGGATATGATCTATTAAATGGCTACTTACATGTCTATATAAGCATGTTTATAAACTCACTTATATTTGGTTCATGTATAAATGTGAATGGTCTTATAATTTTATTGATTTTGGCATATTAAAGAATGTGTAAAATAGAACTATGTGGGCCGAATGAATAAAGAACGCATTGAGTTTATATATTTGTATATTTGGATATTTGCATTGCAAATTTGTATTATTTGTAAAACAAATGAATTTCATCTTAGTTCACATGGTATTGCCGCATTAATGAATGGTGAGGTTGAAAATGATGTTTACTTATTTTAATTGATGTATAATTTATACATACACATGACTTTTGTAAAACAAGTCTAATATTCAATATTTAAGTTGTGGATGTGTTTTATGTTCTGAGTATGTATAAAATGCTTTGTATATACATATATGCATATATGTTATCTAGATCTTGTAGTACAATTATGAATGAATATTTATTTGAATAATATTTTAATCGGTAATGCCTCATAACCCTAATTCGGCAACAGATATAGGTTAGGGGTGTTACAGAGTTTCGAACCCCCTAAGCAGATGTGTTTTGGTTGATAAAGTCTACAAGAATTGTTCGTTAATGTTTCGAGACACTTGTTTTTAGGCTGATCTGATGCTGTTACCTTTTGATGAATTTGATATAATTTTGGGCATGTATTGGTTAACTTTGGATGATGCTATTGTGAACTGCAAACGAAAAACTATTGATTTGAGATGCAAGAATGATGAAATTGTCAGAATTAAATATAGAGATTTAAAGGATTACCTACTGTAACAACTTCGATGAAAACTTTGAGTATTGTGAGAAAAAGGTTGTGATGCCTACTTTACTTATGTAATTGATTTGAAAGTGTCAGAAAAGAAAGTTGAATCAGTGCCTGTTGTATGTGAGCTTCTCGATGTGTTTCCTGAAAAACTTTCGGGTTTACCTCCTATTAGAGAAGTTGAATTTGGCATTGAATTGATACCTGCTACTAGTCCAATTTCGATAGCTCCATATAGAATGGCTTCGACCGAATTGAAAGAATTAAACTCTCAGTTGCAAGAATTGACCGATGGAGGGTTTGCTAGATTGAGTTTCTCACCTTGGGGTGCTTCGGTTCTGTTTGTGAAAAAGAAAGATGGTACGATGAGAATGTGTATTGATTATCCTGAGTTGAACAAAGTGACAATCAAACATAAGTATCCTTCTCCTTGTATTGATGATTTGTTTGATCAGTTGAAAGGACCAGCTGTGTTTTCAAAGATAGATTTGAGATTATGCTATTATCAATTGCGGGTGAAAAAATCAGACATTCTGAAAACTGCTTTCAGAATGAGGTACGACCAGTATGAATTCTTAGTTATGTCTTTTGGATTGACTAACGCACCTACTATCTTTATGATTTGATTAACAGAATTTTCAAATCGTATTTAGATCGATTTGCTGTTGTATTTATTGATGACATACTGATTTATTCACGAGATAAAACTGAACATGCCGAGCATCTAAGAATAGTGCTACAGACTCTGCGATATAAACAGTTGTATGCAAAGTTTAGCAAATGTGAATTTCGGTAGCATGCGGTCGGTTTTTTGGGTCATATTGTATCAACATCTGGTATTCGAGTTGATCCGAATAAGATTTCAGCTATTCTGGATTGGAAACCTCCAAGGAGCGTCTCTGAAGTTTATAATTTTTTGGGACCTTTTGGTTATTATAAAAGGGTTGTAAAAGGCTTTTCTATGATTGCAACTCCGTTAATGAATCTACTTCAGAAAGATGTGAAGTCTGAATGGTCTGAAAAGTGTCAGAATAGCTTTGATCAGTTGAAAACTTTGTTAACTGAAGCTTTGGTATTGGTACAACCCGAATCGGGTAAAGAATTTGTGATCTACAGTGATGCATTGTTGATCAGTCTGGGATGTGTTTTGATGCAAGAAGGTAAAGTCATTTCTTATGCTCTGAGACAACTGAAGCTGCATAAAAAGAACTATCCAACACATGACCTTGAGTTAGTTGCGATTGTATTTGCTTCAAAGATTTGGCACCACTATCTGTTTGGTGAGAAATGTCACGTATATTCTGATCATAAGAATTTGAAATATCTGAAGACTCAGAAAGATTTGAATCTGCGACAAAAAAACATGGCTTTAATTGCTAAAAGACTATGACCTTGTGATTGATGATCATCTGGGTAAAGCAAATGTTGTTGCTGATGCTTTGAGCCGAAAATCATTATTTGCTTTGCATGCGATGAATGCTTAATTGGTTCTGTCCGATGATGTTCAGTTTTAGCTAAATTGAAAGTAAGACCTTTGTTCTTACAATAGATTATCGAAGCTTAAATGATTGATAATAAAATTTTAGCAAAACGAGCTCAGTGTGATTTAGAGTCTGATTTAGAATTTAGAGTTGATAAAGATAATTATCTAATATTCCGAGATAGAATTTTTGTTCCGAGAAATCCAAAGTTAATTCAGATGATTTTGAATAAAGCTCACAGCAGTCGGTTATCTATTCACTTGGGTAATACGAAAATGTATAATGATCTGAAACAACTTTATTGGTTGCAAGGTATGAAATGAGACATGTCTGACTTTGTTTCGAAATGTTTAGTCTGTCAGCAAATAAAAGCCGAGCATCAGGTACCTTATAGGTTGCTTCAACCGATCGTGATTCCTAAGTGGAAGTGGGACAGAGTCATAATGGATTTTGTATCTGGTCTCCAGTTGACACCGAGAAAGAAAGATGCAATCAGGGTTATTATGGATAGATTGACTAAATCAGCACACTTTGTTCCGGCTCGTACAGATTATTCGCTTGACAAGCTTGCTGAGTTATATGTTTCTCAGATTGTGAGATTACACGGTGTGCCTATTTCTATGGTTTCGGATAGAGATCCAAGGTTTACATCATGGTTTTAGAAGAAACTGCAAGATGCACTATGTACTAAATTACATTTTAGCACTGGTTTCCATCCGCAAACAGATAGGCAGTCTGAGGGAATCATTCAGACACTTGAGGATATGTTGAGGTGTTGCATTCTCGAGTTCGAAGGTACATGGGAACAATATTTACCTTTGATTGAATTCGCTTATAATAACAGTTTTCAATCAAGTATCAAAATGGCACCATGCAAAGCTTTATATGGTCACAAATCCCGTACACATTTGTATTGGACTGAGCTCAGCGAAAATAAGATTCACGGAATTGATTTGATAAAATAAACTGAACAGAAAGTAAAAGTGATCCGAGATAGTTTGAAAGCAGCTTCCGATCGTTAGAAATCTTAAGCGGATTTGAAAAGAAAAGACATTGAGTTTGAAGTCAGTGACAAAGTGTTTTTGAAAGTATCTCTGTGGAAGAAAGTACTTTGGTTCGGTAGAAAAGGTAAATTGAGTCCGAGTCTCATCGAGCCGTATGAGATTACCGAGAGTATTGGTCCAGTAGCATATAGATTGTATTTGCCACCAGAGTTAGAAAAGATCCATGATGTGTTTCATGTATCGATGCTTCGACGATACAGATCCGATCCTTCGCATGTGATATCTCAGTCTGTGATTGAAATTTAGTCTAATATGACTTACGAAGAAAAGTCGGTTCGTATCTTAGCTTGAGAGGTTAAAGAGCTGCGTAATAAGAAAATTATGTTAGTAAAAGTGATGTGTCATCGACACGGTATTGAAGAGGGTACGTGGGAGCCTGAAGATGCTATGAGACAGCAATATCTGAATCTATTCAACGGTAAGATTTTCGAGGGCGAAAATCCCTAAATGGGGAGAATTGTAATAGTCCGGTTTAGACCCTAGTCGGAACAGTGGTTTTGGGACCACATATCCTAGTCAGAAAAATATTTAAACATTATTTTTCATGTTTATGATATGTGAATGAGCATGTGTTAAAATCTCATATGGAATTTTGAATGTTTGTGTGCTTAATTTTGAAAAAGGACCTAATTGCGGAAAATGTAAAAGTTGTTTGCTATATTCTAAAAGTGCCTACTTGATTTGGCTTTGTGGTTGTGAGGTCCTTATGATGTTATTTGACCATCCAATGAATTAAATGACATAAAAGGGCATAAGTTGGTGGAATTTTAATGAATTATAATAAGGTTAAATTGGTAAAAAGCATATTAATGTTATGTTAGTTAAAACCATAGTTAAAAAAAATCATCATCTTTCTATTATCCTTGGCAAAAAGTTCAAGAAAAAGAAAAGAGAAAATAATAGCTAGGATTCAGCACTTGCAAGCCTTCATTTAGATATGTTTTTGCTTCGATTTTTGATAATTTCTATGTTTTTGTAATCGTTGCTTCGTATACTATCAAGCCCATGCCTCAATTTCTGATTTTGATGATGATTTTGAAATGTGCCACGGATAAATTCTTGAGCTTTATGTTGTTATATGATGAAATATGAAAGTTTGATGTTGGGTTTATATGTTTTGTCTTTGCATTTTTGATGTTTTTGAGTAAAATGGGCTAAATTGTGAAAATTTTAAATTGAGGGACTAAAATTTGAAATAAATGAAATGTGTGGATTTGTATGAGTGCTATAAATATTTAGCAAAGCATGAATATATGCAAATTATGCGTTTTTTGTGATTTTGTAAATTAGGCACTAAAGCGTCAAAATGTGAAAATGTGAGGGCTAGTTTGCAAATTGCCATAAATATGTGTTTATGGATTGTTTTGAATGAATTTAAGATTGGATAAGTTAAATTTGAATTTATTTAGATCAAGAATTAAAGAAAACAGAGTTAGATCGAGGAAAGTCGAAAGTTGTCGAGTAACTGATTTCATTCATCCAAATTCGTACGAGGTAAGTCAATATACAATAAACGTGTTTGAATTGATTTATTATTTTTCATATGATATCGAATTTGATGAATGAATATTCAAGCTTAATATGTGCTACTCGAGAAAGTATCGACAAAGTTCCGACATCTGAAAAGCCCCGTACGAACCCTAGGAATAGGTAGGATACATATGTCATGACATAGGATTTCGTGTAGGACCACGTCTGGACATTGGCATCGACTTCTTTTTTGCGTGTAAGACCATGTCTGGGGCATCAGCATCGTATCTAATTTCATGTAAGACCCTATCTGGGATAGTAGCATCGGTGTTTGATTACATGTAAGACCACGTCTGGGATGTTGGCATTGTATATGTTCTTTGAGCTATTCGCGTATCCTTACGTTTTCGAATGGTTCAATAGGCATTCTGAGAAAACGAATGAATAAGTGAATATATATCCGATTCAGGTACGTTCGAATTATGTACTATATTTGAAAATGAAGGGTAAGTATATGTGCAAATTATGATCTATGATCCAAGTATATGAATATGAGGTTTGTGTTGGTAATTGGTTCCAAAGTATAAGTAATTTGATGATGTTTATTGTTTTAAATGATAAGTTTATTTGTGTATGGCTTACTAAGCTTTTGAAAGCTTACTTCTGTGTGTGTTTGCATTGTTTTATAGATATCGAAGCTACTGTGAGCTCGGGGATCGTCTAGGATCGTCACCATACTATCGAACCTTATTTTTGTACTTTTGAAAATGTATATATTGAAGTATGGCATGTATAGGCTAATAGTGTTTAAATTATGTTTTGTGATGTATATATATTTAGCCATGTGATATGGATTGGTATGGATGTGTTTATGATATGGTTTTGGTATATGAAATATGAGGCAATATGATATATTTGGTGTGTTTATGTATGAATATAAGAAATGGTAGGATCGTTAAGCTTTTGGCATGTGTTAGCTATGGTAATTGATAAGTTTTGATCATGAAATTGAAACATATGTTTGATACAATGTTATTTTCGATTTGTTATGATTTGGTTGATGAATTGAGATGGAAATTGGTTGGCATTGATAAATCATGAATGACTTATGTTTTGGTTGTGAATTGGTTATAAAATGCTTTGCAAATATGCTTGGTTTGGTGCTTGTAAGTTTGACCCAATTGGGGTGGCAAGTTGGCTATTCAAATAGCCTATTTTTGTCCACACAGGTAGAGACACAAGGTTATGTTGCAAGGCCGTGTGTCTCCTGGGTACCCTACAATTGTAAGTTATGCTCGAGCATGGCCAAGGCACACTGGTGTGTGGATATCCATGTGGCCCAAGTTAGGCTCAACCACGACCAAGGCACACGACCCTATCTTGTAGCCGTGTGAGCAAGTCAGTATGTATGCCCTGTTTTGACATGTCCTAGACACACGGGTGTGTCTAATGCCGTGAAGGCACACGGCCTATTAACATGGGCTTGTGACCTGTACTTCTTTGAAAAATGTTTAAGTTTTGGAAAAATTTTGTATGTGTTCAGTTTAGTCGTACACCCTTTTTAAAGCATGTTTTAGGTCTCGAAGACCTATATAAGGGACTCTATATTGATGTTGATCCTTTATGCTTTGATGTTTATGAAATGAAAGTTAAATGTTCCGATTCGTCTGGTAATGCCTTTAACCCTAGTCCAGCGACGGATATGGGTTAGGGGTGTTACAGTTTACTGAGTTTATATGAAAGAAAATGAATCTTAGTTGTCTTGTAAACTACTTTTGTGAAAGAACTTCTCATGGAAACCTTAATAGGACAATTTTGTAAAGATTGTAAAATAGATAGTAATGTGATGAAATAAAGGGAATTTTGGGTCACTATAAAAGTAAAAAGGGTTCGGTTAGGCTTAAGACTTGAAGAAATTCGATAAAAATCGATTTCAAGCCCAAGGGTGAAATTGTAATTTTTGTGAAAGTTTAAGGGCAAAATGGTCAATTTTTCCAAATTATATATTGTAGATGATTTTATTAATATGGTGATTAAATGAGTGAATTTTTATCATCTTAGACCAAGAAAGACGAAAACCGAACTTGGACCAGGTGAAGGCCAAGCAAGTAGAGTAAATTGTTTAGCCTACTAAATTTTGTAATCTGAGGTAAGTTCTGTGTTAATAATGCAACTATATTGCTATGATGTATGAATGAATTATTGCATAAATTTTTTGATTGTGATTATGAGAATGCATGTCGAGAAATTAATGTAGTAAAGACTTCCGATTGAACATTTGGAATAGACTTGGATATTCGTACCATAGCATTGGGTGGTATGTGAGACAGTGTAAGACATGTCTAGGACATGCATCGGCCACATTATGAGAGCCAGTGTAAGACATGTCTAGGACATGCATCGGCATTAAGATGAGAGCTAGTGTAAGACATGTCTGGGACATGAATCACCATCAGGATATACAAGCTAGTGTAAGACCTGTCTGGGATATGGCGTCAGCTTGTTGTGTGTCAGTGTAAGACCTATCTGGGACATGGCATCGACACTGATAGATGAGAGCCAGTGTAAGACCTGTCTGGGACATGGCATCGACCTCGATATACGAAATTCATTGTAAGACCTGTCTAGGCCACGGCATTGACTTTAATGTACTAGCCAGTGTAAGACCATGTCTAGGACATGGCATCGACATCTTATCCCATGTTTGGGGTTATTGAGTATCCTGTAATATTCCAAATAGTTCAACGAAAGATTTCTCAATTATATCGAAATGAGAAAAGTTATGACCATGTGGTGAGTGGTATAGGTACCTACTTGAAATGTATGAGATGTGGATTCAGAACATGCTATACGAATGGTATTGGTTAGTGATGAGTAAGTTGTGCTTATGTTTATTTATTGTATTCAAGAACAAGCTATGAAATTGTTATGAGTATCTTATGGTATGATGATTAGTTAGTGTTTATTTTCATGCAACTTGCTAAGCTTTATCCTTACCCCTATTCCATTCCATTTTTTATAGTGCCACCAAAGTAGCTCGTAGATCATCGCCTACGTCAGAGAAGTCAGTCACACAACCATTTGAAGCACTTGATATAGTTAGTTCTTTTATTTTGAGTATGGCATGTATAGGATCTTTTAATTTTGTTTTAGCGTCACATTGTTTTGGGGCCAAATGTGTTGGCTAACTTTAGTATTTGACTCATTTTGTATAAGGCCATGAAAGATGGCTAATATTGAAAGTTGTTTTATGAATACAAGACGGTCTTTCATGAATGAGGAATAGTCGGTATGGTTGATCATGTGAATTTCAATGTTTGGATAGCAAAATACATGAATTTATTCCTTAATCATATGTGAAATTTGTAGAGATCTTAGCTATCGTTGCTCGATCAAGAAATCATGTCATGCTAGAATTAGGTATGATGGTTGATATTATATTTTGTTTCAGGGTGGCAAAGGGCTTGGTAGATAGCCTTATATCGTCTACACAGGTAGGCACACGGGCATGTGTCTAGGCCGTGCGTGATGCACGGTCAGCCTCATGGGCATGTTGTTCGACTGTGTGTCCCCTGCACCTCGAATTTGCAAGTCAGTATGCATGGTAGTAAACACATGAGTAGAGACACGGCCGTGTGTCTCAGCCGTGTGAAGGACACTATAACAGCCCAATTTAGACCCTAATTAGAACAGTCATTTTGGGACCACGAATCCGAGTCTGAAAAATATTTAAAAATTATTTTCTGTGTTTATTTTACGTGAATTTATATTTGTGAAATTTTCGTGATTTAATTTTGTTGTTTGAATATCTGATTTAATAAAATGACTTAATCGCGTAAATTAAAAATTTGGTAGTTTAATTTATAATGGGCTGATTTGTTATTGGCTTTATAAGTGGAAGCTTTTAAATGGAAAATAACTGATAGGTTTATTATATGGACGGCAATAGGCTTGCAAAATATGGTTTTAATATAAGTTCATTAAGGGTAAATTAGTAAACAAATAATAAAAGTTAATATATTATAAAATATATCATAACATAATAGTGCTCGTATTTTCTTTCCACCATAGTCAAAATTAAAACAAAGAAAAGAGAAAATAAAAACCTAGTTTGGCCATTCTCAAGCTCAATCAAGGTACGTGCTTAGCTCAGTTTTTGATAATTTCTACGTTTTTGAGATCATTGCTTAGTAATCTTCAAGACCCAAGCTTTAATTTTTTATTTTGATGATTATTTTGAGTTGTGTCATTGTTGATAGCTTGTGATTTTTGTTGTTTTATGATGAAATATGAAAGATATGTTTTAGATTAACATATTTTGTATTGGAGTTTTTGATGATTTTGAGTAATTAGGACTAAATTGCAAAAATAATAATTTGAGGGACTAAAATATGAAATAAATGAAATATATGGGCTTGTATGAACACTAGGAATATTCAACCAAACATGAGTATCTTGAAATTTTGAATATATTGTGTTTTATGCAATAGGGACTAAATTGTAAAAAGTGTAAATATTAGGGGTAAAATGGTAATTTTCCCATTTATTTGTTTTTGGAATAAATTGAATGAAAATATGTTTGAATGAGCTTAATTTGAATATGTTTAGATCAAGAACCAAAGAAATCGGATTTGGATTGAGGGAAAACAAAAGTCGTTGACTAGCTGCCCTGTTCTGTTTTATAACGTCTGAGATAAGTTTATAAGCAAATAGATGTGTTTAATTGTAGTTAAATGCTAAATATACATGCTTTTTTTCGAATGTGAATAAGCTTGGTTACCATGTACAAGCATTCGTTTCGACCGAGTTATGATGTTCGAAAGCCCCGTATGAACCTTAGGAATAGTTAGGATACATATGTCATGACATAGGATTCTGATATATGTGTGCGAGTAAGACCATGGCATCGATATGTGATTCTGATATATGTGTACGAGTAAGACCCTATTTGAGACAGTGGCATCGTTATGTGACTACATGTAAGACCACGTCTGAGACGTTGGCATCGTACGATATGTGTGATTATCCGAGTGTCCTATCCAATTCTGAATGGTTCATCGGGCAAAGGTAAATCAAGTTCAAATGTGTTAATTGAGCTATGTGCCAGGTATGAACTAATATGTTACTTACTTGAGGTAAGTTAAATAAACACCTTGACTATTTATTATAAATCTTGGAAGGTGCAAATAAAGAAGAGAATGTGTATGATAAATATGTATTTGGCTTTTTGAATGAATAGATAGTGTGTCATGAATAACTCTTATATATGTGTATATATAATGAGGTATGTTTTATTATATAATTAATATATGTATATGAAATATTATTTCGATAATTAAGATTATGCACTTGAGTGAATATGTACTAAAGTTTAGTATGACTATTTGCCTTTAGAAGTTGATTACTAACATGATAAGTGACTATATGAGTATTCTGCCAAATAAGAATTATGTGTGTATAATATCATATTGTGATTCTTGAACTTATTTAAATGGTATAATCATGTTTGATTATTGGTGACATTTTGGACCCGAAAGTTGAAAGATAATGATTAATTAGTTTATGTAAGTATTCGATCAAGGTAAAAAGAAATGGTATATGAAAATGTATCATTGTATCTTATATGTGGGCTTAAGGTTAAGCATTGGTCATGATAATATAATTCAGTTTAATAAAATAGGTCGAATATATTATTGGACTATTTATTTGCTTATGGCATACTAAGCTAAGATAACTTACTTTGTGTATCTTTGTTACTCTATTTTATAGATTTTGGATTCAAGTTACAAGCTCAGGGATCATCAGCAAAGTCCATCACACTATCTGCTGTTTCGGTATTTAAATAGTCAAACTCGAACTATGGCATCTATAGGCTGGACTTCGTTTTGAAATATTAGATTTTGGTTGTGTGTAATTTAGCCATGCAAAAATGGCTTAAATGTTATGCTTGAGTTTGGCTTGACTGAGCTATGGTTTGAGCTTATTTTCAATTATTATGCTATGTGCCATGGATTGGAGGTAATTACGGTATGTGTTTTGAGTATTGAATTTGATTATAGATCTTGGATATGGTATGAATGTGGTTAGCATATATGTGTATTATACTAAGATAGTGTATGCATGTGGATCTTGCTTATTATACTTAGTTTTGATCTAATATGTTTTAGTAATAATGACTAATGAGATTGGTTTTGATAATTCGGTGATGGAAATTTTGAATAGGTGTGTGGATTGAATAATGTGATTCGGTTTTGCATGGTATTAAATAAGGAAAATGTTCCATAATTGTTTTAGTCAACTACTTGGTATGAATTCTATTATTAAAGTGTGGCCTTGGAACCTAGCGCAAATTTGCACATTGTATATAAACTTTAAAGCATGTTCAGCTATGTTATAATGTATTAAATTGTATGTGTAATTATTTGCTAAACTATGAAATAAGTTTTCAATTAATTATGTTATGAGTGGGTGTTGAAGTTGTTAATTGTGTCCAAAAATGGTATAAGTAAAGAAAATGTGGTAATGTACTTGACCTATATGTAACATGTTACATCTCTTATATATATTAACCACAAGTATGAATTGCTATTAAGCTCTATTCAAAAATGCTTACATGCCTTTATTTATACATATACATATATGTTCGAATGGATTCATTAAATTTTATTAATGAACAAAATATGAAATTCATATAGACTAATAGAATGGTGCTACATGTAGGAATGAAAAGGTTAATAATGAAATTTATTTCCATTAATGTATAAACTATGAAAGCACACGGCTTATTTAAGAATAGGTCTAATATTCAACATTAAAGATATTGATGTGTCATATGTTCGGTATATGTATTAGTTATGCTGATGTACTTTGAATTATATTTTATTTATACTATGTGATGAATGATTTAGGTTTTGATATATGAATTGATTATACCATTGATGTGGTTAAAATGTCGAACTGTAATTTATAACGCATAATTGTATGAATTGTAATATGTTCGGTAATGTCTCATGACCCTAATCCGGTGACGGATACGGGTTAGGGGTGTTACAGACACGATCTCTGGACAGGGCGTGTGCCTTGGCCTTGTGCCCTTAAATTGTTACTGACGTCAGAAACAGAATGTCAAGGTTTTTAGACATAGGCTAAGAAATGGGCGTGTAATGGCCATGTGATGTACATGGGCCATAGACACCAGCGTGTCTCAAGCCGTGTGAAAACCCCTGTAGGTTCGAATTTGGAATTTAATTCACACAGGCTCAGGGCACGGACGTGTCCCCTTATGCTTAGGTCGTGTGAACCACACGGGCCTTTGGCACAGCCAGGTCAACAAGGCTACACGAGCGTGTTGCCCTTCCACACGGGCATGTGCCCTATCTTAAGTGACATTTTTCAAATCTTTTGAAGGTGTTCGAATTAATTCTAGGTAATTTTAAAAGCCCAATTTGGGCCTCATAGACCCATATTAAGAATTTCCAAACTAAGATTGAAAAGTTTTAAATTCGACCAAATTTTATGATTTGAAATGATTGTATGCATGAGTTTAAGTCAAGTAATGCCTCATGCCCAGTCCCAGCCTCGGACTCGGGTAAGGGGTGCTATAGTGGCAATGACTTATTCCCTTGAAATTTATTGTAAATAGTTGGTATAACGGGAATGAGTACATGATTTGTAGATCATGGCCAGATTGTTGATCAATGAAGTATATAAATATGAAGGAAAGTGAGAATTTTTCTTTAATATGGGGAAATGCATATAGAGACAAGAATGAGTTAGACAGCATTCCCAGTAGGTGGATTGGTTGTTTCTTCTGTGCCTCCTCCTCTACTTCATCAGCTTCCTTTATGGGAGCAAAAGGGGTAAGAGGAAAAGACTATCAGGATCTTTCCACTTTTTCTAGAACTATTCCCACTCGGCTTCGGAATGATTCATGGCATTAAAGTCTGGACTTTGGTTGATGAACTGGAAAATACAGCTGAAGTTCACACGACTCACATCAAAAGGGCCCACAACAACTTGGGCATGGAAGATGTTATTGGACTTCAACTTGGGAAGATAATCCATGATTCTCACCTCAATCTATTTTTTGTATTGCGCTAAGTCTTCAAAGGTTTCTTTTTGAATCTTCTCTAGGTCTACCAAGCGTTTTTCCTCTTATACTTTGATTTGGTCCTCCAACTAATGAACCCTACCCTTAGACTCTATCTTTAATAAGTTGTACGTAGACTCCCAGTCTGAGGTAGATTTTGCGGACTTCTATGCTTGGAAGGCTGTGGCCTCTTGTATCTGGTAGAGCTTAGCCAGTCCTTGATCCTTAGAAGAAATGATCGTCTTAATTTTAGCATGTCCAACTTAGACCTCTATGCATTGCTCATAAAGAACCCAACCAAGCAAACCACCTTCCTAATCCAAATATGGTCGAAACTCATCAAATCCCATAGACTGGGTTTGCGAGCTTCTGAAGAAGAGGGAAGAATACATTCCTTCAATGCTTGGGGCAGGTCCCTCTCTCATCGTTGGTTAATATCTGTTAGAGCAAAAGGAGGCTAACCCACAACAAAGTGGTTCGTCCAAGGGAGCAAACCTAATGTCCCAACAGACAAAATGAGAGGTTGGCTCGATCCAAACGGCGACACAGAAGGGGAAGAGTGTGGAGTAAGCATACCTAGCAAACTCTAAGCAAGGAGAGAGATGTCCACGAGAGTGGTGGTGGACTCAACTTTAATCTCGTGGTGAGCTAAGGGGATAGGCAGAGTAGGCTCTCTCCCAAAAGTAATTGGCCTCTTACCTCTTCTACGACGAATCAACTAACTACCATACTCTCTGTATTATGAAAGGCCCCATCTGTCACATCCTAAAAATTGAGTTAGTAAATCAGGGTTTAGTAAACCAAAAACCGTAATTAGGTTAAATAAAAAAGTTAGGAAATTAAAACTAAGTGCTCAAAAATTAATTTGGTTAAAACTGCTTTTTAAAAATGAAACTTGATATGGAAATAATTTTGAGATTTCCCTTAATTGAAAATATGGACCAATTTGGAAAAGGAAGGAGATTGTAAGGGGTCAAAGGGGGCAAATGCCCAATTTTAAAATCTGGTTGGCTTTTTAAACGACCCATGCACCAATTCTTCGTCTCTTTAAAATTTTCGAACACCAATTCTTGTTTGTCTCCCAAAATTAGTTATTCCTTTTTTATTTCTAAGTTCTCCAAATAAAAAATATACTTTCAATTTCAAAGAAGACTTAGGATTTCATCCTCAATTTTTCTAAGGTTTTTTGCTCGTTCAATTTTGAATTAGCTCCATAGCTCATCATTTATGAAAATTTGAAGTAACATTCTGACTTTTCAAGAATAAAAAAAGTGTGCTAGCTTTTCAAACTAAGTTTTAACTGATTTAATAATGATTTCAATATATCAATTTTTAATCCTAATTTAGCAAATATTTTAGTAATTTAGAAAGATTCGAATGATCTCTTAACTTTAAAACTTTTTTGGCTTAATTTTTTTGGAAAGATGAGATCCATGAAATTTGATTACATTTAAGGTTTGAATATGTAATAAGATGATATTTAGGATGATTAGGATCTAAACGAAGGTTTAGAAATAATATTTGAGTGGTGAAATCATATTTTCGACAAAACTAGCTAAGATTTCGGGTATGAGATCTAGAGGTTATGATATATGATTTAAGAGTGATTTAATCTTGTTTGTTGTTGTTTGTAATTCTTTTTTTGTATTGTGTTTGGTGTGTATGTAAAGTGTCAACTTAATTGGGAGCCTCTACAAGCAAGGACAAAGGCAAATAAAAGCTTACTTGAGCTTGTTAGGGAAGCTAGTTGCTAAGGTGAGTGGTCTTGTGTGCTATAATTAATGTACAAAACAGTAAGTTAAAGGGGCCTTAGGTGATCAAACACCTAATCTATAGAAGTAAGTATTACTTGAGTAATGATTATTTAATAAACACGATTTTATCTTATGTGACTATATATGTTGATTATGTGACTAAATATGCCTTGTGGATAGCTGGATTTGTGTACACTCATCTGAAGTGTAAGTGAGTTTGGCTCAATGAGCAAAATGTTAGAACTTGTAGTGAATTACATGAAAGTGATAGGTGAAATGAAAATGATATGTGAGCATGATTAAACCAGGAAATTAATGTGTAAAATGGATATATTGGCCTTGTAAATTTTTGAAAACATTGCATATAGTTGGCATGTCATAGGATTTGAGTACCCATTAATGTGTTGTGTTATTAGGACATGTGGAGGGATAAGGGAATGTAGAGCATTGCTCCATTCTTTGGACATGTTGATGTGTTGGACAATATTTGCTTCAAGCTACATTTACTTGGGATATGTAAACTCTTTTGAGTCATGGTGTGATGGAGATTTGTGTATCCAATGAGACTTTTGAATGTATTTTCATCCTTACAATATGCCAATGTATCATTAGTGACATGGAGTTTTATGATACTATGTGATAAGTGTATTTAGAATGTTTATTTTAACTATTTTGGTATTTATTGTTGAAGAGAAATAACTTGTGTAGAGTAGTGAAGTGGGAAACCTTGAGATCCAAAGGCAAAGGCATCTTAGTTATACATGTGAGATGGTTTTGGTTAATAGTGGATGGCAATGTGGGTTTCTAAAGAGGAGTTAGACTTTGGATTAGATTTGTTTTGTAAATGGACTTTCTATGGACTATTTAAGGACTTTTATAACTGATTGTGGATGAAATATAACTTGGATGATTGCACGAATTATGCTAGATGAATGTTTGGTTTAACTGTTGAATGGAATGCATGTTATTTATTGATTTGTGGTTAAGATGACTAAAATAATGTGTTGAAGGTTTGGTCAAATGCAAAATGACTAGATGCAAGGTACGTACCTTTATTGCACTTTAAATAAACTTATATGTAAATTTTGGCATGTTGTGTAATTTGATTTAAGACTCTATGAAGTATATTGGCATGCTGTGGTCTTTGATTTGTGATTTTGGATTCTGGTCTATGTCTTTGATGCTTGCGAATAACCTTGGTGATGCATGAATAATGGTTTCAAAGGTGTTAAAACAGTTTTAATGTGTTATAGTTGTTGATAGGTTGATAAACAATCAAAGGTACTAAGGTTGAGTTAGATAAGGAAATTGGCCATACTAGGATTGTTCAGAAGATAGTTCGCTAGATGTTGTTTACATATTTTTCCTCCAAAATGTTTTGCGGACCAACATGCCATAGCAGTGTACGCCATATAAGAGTATGCCAATAGAGTGTTCATCATGTGTTAGTATACGAGGCAGTTGGCATAGTGTCTGTTCGCTAGGATTTCTCATATTTTTAACTTTCTGCCTTGTATGCCATCTGACTCCATGCAAAGTAAAACTATTAGGCTAAGCATGGTGTCAACTTTGTTGAATTGTTTTCCTAAGTTATTGTGGATTAGTCGATCTATTATTATAGTGTGAATTTGCAAGTGTTAGCAAATATAATGTAATGCAATTAGATTCCTTAAACTACATGAAATGCTTTGAAAATTTTATGACTTAGTTTTATTCTTTGAATGTTAGTATGGTAGCTTCAATTTTTTAAAATGGTTTATCTAGATATTTTGTGAAAATTTATATTATCGTCAATAAACTTGGTCATGCAATTAAATAAGTTTTAAATGTCATTTTTAAACTATAATTTTCACTAATGGTTTAAAATGGAATGTTCCAGTCACCTATTATTAATTTTATGATTTGTGTGTGTGTGTGTGTGTTTTTTTTTTTGGCTAGTGATGTTTAAAGGGACGATTCTACTCTTGTTTTTAAATTTCTCAATTGTGCTAGGCAATGCATAATTTAGGATTTCGTGTTCAAGATTAAGTGTTTAAAGCATGTTTGTTGGGTGTGATGGTTGGATCTGTGGTGTGCTGGTTGACCGGTAAGGAGAGTCATGCAAGTGGATAATGTGACGTTCTGGATTTGAGTTAGCCTATTACGATTGGTGTAACAGCCCAAAATTTACCCTAGTCGGGAAGTGGT
This sequence comes from Gossypium hirsutum, assembly GCF_007990345.1. Classification (NCBI taxonomy): domain Eukaryota; kingdom Viridiplantae; phylum Streptophyta; class Magnoliopsida; order Malvales; family Malvaceae; genus Gossypium; species Gossypium hirsutum. The sequence continues at coordinate 71,335,757 of NC_053430.1, forward strand.
TTCGGGACCACAAAACCGAGTCATAAAAATAATTAATTTCCATATTCTATGCTTATTATGTGTGTACATGAGTATGTGGAAGTTTCATTCTCCAATTTTTCCAATTGCATGAGAAATTATTAAATAGGGATCGATATGAGACATGGTGAAAATATGATAGGCTAATTTAAAATGGTCTATTAATGCATGTTGTGAAAATGATGGGTTTGCATGTCAAATTACCCAAAATTTGAGCTAGTGGTTGGCCATGCTATGGGTGGAAACATGTTGGGAACATGTTGGCCTAGTGAGGTATGTAGGAAAAAATAAAATAAGGAGTATGGGTAATAAAGAAAGGAAAAACAAAAAAATGAGTGGTTGTTTCCCCCCCCCATTGCCGTGAGCTAAAGAAAGGAAAAGAAAAACTTGTTCATCCTTTTTCATCCTCTTTTGACCGAAAATTCTAAGGGAGGAGGAAGGAGTTCTTGCTTCATGTTTGGTTTGGAAGAGAATTAGGAGGAAGTTTGGCCATGCATGTAACTAGATTGAGGTATGTTTGATATTATTCTTTGAGATTCATGTATATTTTAAGTTGTAAGTTTGAAATCTACCTAGCCATGGTTCAAACTTTGTTAAATGATGGAGATGATATTCGGCCATGCATGTTACATTCTTGGTTGGTATTTTGATGTTTGATGTTGTGGTGATGAGGCATGAAGATGAGTTAAGATTCGGCCTAGGTGGAGTTTGTGTTAATGCCATTGCATGCTAAATATGAAGCTTGTTAATGATGCATGTGATGGTGGATTGATGATTCTTGAATCTCTTTTTTTTTAGCATTTTTGAGTGAGCACATATGTGCATTGGTTGTTAGATGGGGAAGAATCGGCTAGCAAGTTGTGTGCTAAGGCCGAATATAATTTTTGTAGGTTAATGAGTAATGCATGTGCTAAATTGATGGAAAGGGAGAGGATGCTTTACTAGTGTATAAATGATATAAAGATTTTAGAAATTATTTTTGGTTAGGTGTATGTATGATTAGGTATATTCGGCCATATGAGTAAATATATAGATGATGTTAAATTTGATTATGTATAATGGGCCATATAGGGTACACATTGTGATATTAACTTTGATTCTCCATAATTGATCAAGTGGGTGATTAGTAAGGGTGATTGCCGAATATACTAACATACATATGCATGTGTAATTGGATTGTAAATATTTAGCAAGGCGGTTAAACTAGTTGATTTATTAATTAAGCTCAAGGAGTTAAAGGAGGAGAATCGAGCAAAGGCAAAGAAAAGATCATCGAGTAGCCGAGTTGGAACCATCTTACCCAACACAAGTAAGTCATTAAGCATATCTTTGGTATTGATTTAAAGGATCGTAATACCTATACCATTGTGTTTAATGAGATGAAATGTATACAAATGTATATGTAAGTAGAGATGAAATTTGTCGAATGTAAAAAGGAAGTGAAGCCTATTGAGTGGCTGGTTTTCGGCACTAAGTGTGCGGGCAATAAGTGTTCACGGTCATGAGATTGGCACTAAGTGTGCGGGTTTAAATTGTACAGCACTAAGTGTGCGAGTTTAAAGTACATGGCACTAAGTGTGCGTGGTTGATTATTAAGCACTCTGTGTGCGAACCCAATATATATTTTCTATAAATTATTTACATTAAGGGTGCGACCTTACCGAGTCGATTTTGGACAGCGGAAAAGGTAAGTGTGCGAACTTGAAATGCATGGCACTAAGTGTGTGAGTTTAAAGTGTATGGCACTAAGTGTGCGTGGTTGATTATTAAGCACTATGTGTGCGAACCCAATATATATTTTCTATAAATTATTTACATGAAGGGTGCGGCTTTACCGAGTCAATTTTGGACAGCGGAAAAGGTAAGTACCTTGAGTTCATGGCTAATAGGCGCTATGTTATATTTGGAGTTGAGCTTGGTAAGTTTTGAACCTATGTGACGATTATAGTTGAAGTCACGTACATAAGGTTCATTGTGGAATAGGTGAAAGTTCGTTTAATTGTATGATTATAACGAAAATAAAATGATGTATGAAAGGCCAATGTAGGACTTGGTATGAGATTGAACCATAGGGTTTAAGGAACTATGGTATAGTTTGGTATGGATGGAGTACTTAACCTCATATCATTGTTTCCTGTTGTGATAATTTTATTAATGGATGGTTGTGGAATGCTTATGGCTTACTGAGTTATATACTCATTCGGTGTTTGCTTGTCACCTATTCTAGGTTTCTTGGACTCGTCTCTTTTTGCGTGATCGTGCCGTCGTCGAAGTCATCACACCGGCTAGCAAGTTTTGGTACTTTCTTCTTAGTCGGCTTAGGAGAACATTTCGGCATGTATAGGCTATTATGTTGTGTTTGAACTTTGGTATGTAAACTTTTAGCCATGCGAAAATGGCATAAATGTTCGGTTGGGTTTGGTTTCATAACGTTAGGTCGTAAATCTTGATAATTCGACCTTTTTATGCCATATGTCATGGTTGATTATTTTGGTGTTAAAATTCATGATATGGCAATAGTGTAGTAGGGGGATGTTTGACAATGATTAGCCTTTGGCATGGCTAGTCATGATCATAATTTGTGATATGTATGACGAATTACTAGTTAGATCAAGGAGAAATCACGAAATGGGCATAGTTGCTTTCGTAACAGATGCTGGCAGCATCAGTGACGTGAGATTAAAAAATCACTAAAAATAGTAGGAGTGAAATTAATTGATGAATAAATTATGTATTCGAATCTCGATGAGTCTATTTTCATATAGAAGCAACGAAAAGATCATATGGACAGTATGTTAAGAGATATTCAGGTTCTCGTGAGACAGGGCCAGAACGGTTTCTGGATTCCCTGTTCCGATTTGGAAATTCATTATAAATTAACCAGAGACAATTAGAAGTCATACCATATATGGATAGATTCCTCTCTGAGTGTAGTTTCTATAGAAACAAACGGCATCAGTATTGAAGCTCTGTGCAGGGAGATATCCAGGTCGTAATGCGCAAAGGTCAGTGTAGTCGATCCCTGTAACATGGGAGAATTTGACTAATAAACTGTACTAATTGGCCCGACCAAAAATTCTAGAAAAAAATATGTAGATGGGCATATGAGTCTAGTTTCAGGGAAAAATCACGAAACTGATTTTCGAGTTGTGAAACTCAAGATATGATTTTTAAAGCGACTAGTACGCAGGTTGGCAGTGTCTGAGAAATATTTTTATAAAGGGTTTAAAGTCTGTTAACATCTCGTGTTCGACTCCGGTGTCGGTCTCGGGTTCGGGGTGTTACTTTTGATTGGTATCAGAGCCATGGTTTAGTCGGTTCTAGGACTACCATAGCACGTATGAGTCTAGCTATACATGCCGAATGTTAATATTTAACTGTGTGATGGCTTCTGACGGTTAAAATTTATGTTTTGATTAGTAAATGGATCCCGGTGTAGAGAGAACCTTGGCGGATGACATTGAAAGTGTAGCGGCTGCTCCTGCACAAGGGACACCTCCTGTTGAACCTCAGTCATCTGCGAATAATCAAGGTGAGGGGGCTAAACAAGCCTTCTTTACCATGATGAATGAGTGGGTCGCGCAGTATGCCCGAACCAATCCGGCTGTCCAACAATTCCCGAATTTGAATAATCCACCCCCGGAGCCAGTAATGCCATCAGTTACTGATCCTGTGAGGCTGAGTAAGCCACCTGTAGACTTGATTAGGAAGCGCAGGGCTGAGGAGTTCAGGGCCATAGTTACTGATGATGCTGAAAGGGCCGAGTTCTGTCTTGATAACACCATTCGGGTGTTTGATGAACTGTCATGCACACCCGATGAATGTCTAAAGTGTGCTATATCCTTGTTGCGGGACTCAGCCTACTATTGGTGGAGGACCCTGATTTCCATAGTCCCAAACGAACGAGTAACTTGGGACTTCTTTCAGACGGAATTTCGAAGGAAAAATATATTAGTCAACGGTTCATTGACCAAAAGCGTAAGGAATTCTTGGAACTCAAGCAAGGCCGTATGACAGTATCTGAATACGAACATGAATTCGTAAGACTCAGTAGGTATGCCCGGGAGTGTGTAGCTGATGAGGTTGCTATGTGCAAAAGATTCGAAGAAGGATTGAATGAAGATTTAAAGCTACTAATGGGTATTTTGGAAATAAAAGAATTCGTAACACTAGTCGAACGAGCCTGCAAGGCGGAAGAACTTGGAAAGGAGAAGAAGAAGGCTGAATTTGAAGCTAGAGACTATCGTAAAAGATCGGCGGGTAAAGCTCCGTTCTCAGCCGTAAAGAAGTTCAGGGAGGACACTAATAAGTCGTGGACGACTGCGGGAATTTCCATCAGAGCAAGACCATCGATGGACTCCCGAGCTACTTCGGTAGCTAGTGTGGGCAATAATCGTCTAGAGAAACCTGAATGTCCCCAATGTGGAAGACGACACATAGGTGAATGTTGGGGTAAGTCTATTAACAGGGCCTGTTACGGATGCGGTTCGAAGGACCACTGCATTAGAGATTGCACGGAGCTTGATGAGAAGAATAAGATTCAAGGTGCAAGACCTAGTGGAGTGACAACTAGAGGTAGACCACCGAGAATTTTAGGAGGTAGGGGTGGTAGTCAGAGAGGGACCTCTGATACGGCTGTTCGAGCCGAGAACCGTACTCCTGCTAGAGCATATGCCATTCGCGCACGAGAGGAGGCATCCTCCCTTGACGTCATCACTGGTACCTTCACTCTCTTTGATACTAATGTGATTGCATTGATTGACCCTGGCTCTACTCATTCATATGTATGTGAAACCTTAGCATCCAGTAAGACTCTACCTGTTGAGTCTACTGAGTTCGTAATTCGGGTGTCAAATCCCTTGGGTCGTTACGTGCTTGTCGACAAAGTGTGTAAGAGATGTCCCCTAGTAATTCGAGGTTCTTGTTTTCCGGCGGACTTGATGCTTTTGCCGTTTGATGAATTTGATGTTATTCTTGGTTTGGATTGGCTGACCGCGCATGATGCGGTTGTGAATTGCAAAAGCAAGACTATTGATTTGAGGTGCGCAAATAACGAGGTAATCCGAGTTGAGTCTACGGATTTGGAGGGGTAGCCAGCTGTAATATCAGCAATGTTGGCCCAGAAATATGTAAGAAAAGGGTGCGAAGCATACCTTGCGTATGTACTTGATGATAAAGAATTAGAAAAGAAACCCGAATCTGTGCGGGTGGTTTGTGAATACCCGGATGTTTTTCCTGAAGAATTACCGGGTTTACCACCTGTTCGGGAGGTAGAGTTTGGTATTGAGCTTGTACCTGGGACTACGCCGATTTCGATGGCTCCATATCGTATGGCACCAATCGAGTTAAAAGAGTTAAAATCTCAGTTGCAAGAATTGACGGATAGAGGTTTTGCTCGACCAAGTTTCTCACCTTGGGGTGCACCAGTATTGTTCGTGAAAAAGAAGGACGAAACCATGAGGTTGTGCATTGACTATCGTCAACTGAATAAAGTGACGATAAAGAACAAATATCCGTTGCCGCGCATCGATGATTTGTTCGACCAACTGAAGGGAGCCTCAATGTTCTCAAAAATAGATTTGAGATCGGGCTATTAACAGTTGCGAATTCGAGATTCGAACATACCCAAAACTGCTTTCAGAACGAGGTACGGTCACTACGAGTTCTTAGTGATGCCGTTTGGGCTCACTAATGCCCCTGCGGTATTTATGGATTTGATGAATCGGATCTTCAGACCATATTTGGATCGGTTCGTAGTTGTGTTCATTGATGACATCTTGGTCTATTCAAGAGATGAGATCGAACATGCTGAACACTTGAGATTAGTGTTGCAAGTTTTGCGGGATAAGAAGTTATATGCTAAGTTCAGTAAGTGTGAGTTCTGGTTAAGAGAGGTTAGCTTCTTGGGTCATGTGGTATCCGCATCGGGTATTCGAGTTGACCCGAACAAAATCTCAGCCATACTTAACTGGAAACCTCCGAGAAATATTACTGAGGTTCGGAGCTTTTTGGGACTCGCCGGTTATTACCGACGATTTGTCAAAGGTTTCTCGATGATAGCCACACCAATGACGAAGCTAATTCAAAAGGATGCTAAGTTCGAATGGACGGAGAAATGTCAGAAAGGCTTCGATCAACTGAAAACTCATTTGACTGAAGCTCCAATTTTAGTGCAACCCGAATCAGGCAAAGAGTTTGTCATTTATAGTGACGCATCCCTACTCGGGTTGGGTTGTGTATTGATGCAAGAAGGCCGAGTTGTGGCCTATGCGTCGAGACAATTGAAGCCACACGAGAGAAATTATCCAACCCATGATCTCGAACTAGCCGCCATCGTATTCGCTTTGAAAATATGGCGACATTACTTGTTTGGCGAAAAGTGCCATGTATTTTCGGATCACAAAAGTCTCAAATATTTGATGACTCAAAGAGACTTAAATCTGCGACAAAGACGTTGGCTTGAGTTGTTGAAAGATTACGAGCTTGTCATTGATTACCACCCGGGAAAGGCTAATGTGGTTGCGGACGCCTTAAGCCGGAAATCGCTATTTGCTTTACGAGCGATGAATGTGCACTTGTCTGTTCTACCCGACAATGTGTTAGTAGCTGAATTAAAGGCCAAACCATCATTGATTCATCAAATTCGTGAAGCTCAAAAAGTCGACGATGAATTGGTTGCAGAACGGGCTGAATGTATTCCGAATATGGAATCCGAATTTCAAATTGATGATGACGATTGTTTGAGGTTCAGAAGTCGGTTGTGTGTTCCAAGAAATTCAGAACTCATTTCGATGATTCTGAACGAAGCTCATTGTAGCCGAATGTCAATTCACCCGGGGAGTACGAAAATGTACAATGATTTGAAACGTCGATTTTGGTGGCATGGTATGAAACGGGACATCTCCGACTTTGTTTCGAGATGTTTAATATGTCAACAAGTGAAAGCGGAACATCAAGTGCCTTCAGGATTACTTCAGCCGATCACGATACCCGAGTGGAAATGGGATCGAGTCACAATGGACTTTGTGTCTGGACTACCATTGTCAACAAGTAAGAAGGATGCAATTTGGGTTGTTGTTGATAGACTGACTAAGTCGGCTCACTTTATCCCCGTGCGTACGGATTTTTCATTGGATAAACTAGCCAAATTGTATGTTTCTCAGATTGTGAGATTACATGGAGTACCTAGTTCTATCGTGTCGGATAGAGATCCGAGATTCACCTCGCGATTTTGGAGGAAATTGCAAGAAGCTTTGGGTACCAAGCTGCATTTTAGCACCGCTTTTCATCTCCAAACCGATGGTCAATCCGAGCGGATAATTCAGATACTCGAGGATATGCTGAGATGTTGCATCCTTGAGTTTAGTGGTTCATGGGAACGGTATGTACCTTTGATTGAATTCGCTTACAACAATAGTTTTCAATCAAGTATTAAGATGGCACCTTACGAGGCTTTGTACGGTCGTAAATGCCGTACACCATTGTTTTGGACCGAGCTCGGTGAAAGTAAAATTTTCGGAGTTGATTTGATTAAAGATGCCGAACAGAAAGTAAAGGTAATCCGTGAAAGTCTGAAGGCAGCCACAGATCGTCAGAAATCGTATGCGGACTTGAAACGAAAGGACATTGAATATCAGGTGGGAGATAAAGTGTTCCTTAAAGTTTCGCCTTGGAAAAAGGTACTCAGGTTTGGCCGTAAGGGCAAGTTGAGCCCGAGATTCATTGGGCCGTACGAAATCTCCGAACGAGTTGGTCCGGTTGCGTATAGATTGATTTTGCCCCCTGAGCTTGAAAAGATTCACGACGTCTTTCATGTTTCGATGCTTCGACGCTATCGATCTGATCCATTGCACATAATTAGCCCATCAGAGGTTGAAATTCAAGCCGATATGAGTTATGAAGAAGAACTGATACGTATCCTAGCTCGTGAAGTGAAGGAGTTGCGAAACAAAAGGGTTCCGTTAGTGAAGGTGTTATGGCTCAAAAACGGGATCAAGGAAACTACTTGGGAAACCGAGAGCTCAATGAAAGAACGATACCAAACCTATTTACCGGTAAGATTTTCGGGGACGAAAATTTCTCAAGTGGGGGAAAGTTGTAACAGCCCAAAATTTACCCTAGTCGGGAAGTGGTTTCGGGACCACAAAACCGAGTCATAAAAATAATTAATTTCCATATTCTATGCTTATTATGTGTCTACATGAGTATGTGGAAGTTTCATTCTCCAATTTTGCCAATTGCATGAGAAATTATTAAATAGGGATCGATATGAGACATGGTGAAAATATGATAGGCTAATTTAAAATGGTCTATTAATGCATGTTGTGAAAATGATGGGTTTGCATGTCAAATTACCCAAAATTTGAGCTAGTGGTTGGCCATGCTATGGGTGGAAACATGTTGGGAACATGTTGGCCTAGTGAGGTATGTAGGAAAAAAATAAAATAAGGAGTATGGGTAATAAAGAAAGGAAAAACAAAAAAAATGAGTGGTTGTTTCCCCCCCCCATTGCCGTGAGCTAAAGAAAGGAAAAGAAAAACTTGTTCATCCTTTTTCATCCTCTTTTGACCGAAAATTCTAAGGGAGGAGGAAGGAGTTCTTGCTTCATGTTTGGTTTGGAAGAGAATTAGGAGGAAGTTTGGCCATGCATGTAACTAGATTGAGGTATGTTTGATATTATTCTTTGAGATTCATGTATATTTTAAGTTGTAAGTTTGAAATCTACCTAGCCATGGTTCAAACTTTGTTAAATGATGGAGATGATATTCGGCCATGCATGTTACATTCTTGGTTGGTATTTTGATGTTTGATGTTGTGGTGATGAGGCATGAAGATGAGTTAAGATTCGGCCTAGGTGGAGTTTGTGTTAATGCCATTGCATGCTAAATATGAAGCTTGTTAATGATGCATGTGATGGTGGATTGATGATTCTTGAATCTCTTTTTTTTTAGCATTTTTGAGTGAGCACATATGTGCATTGGTTGCTAGATGGGGAAGAATCGGCTAGCAAGTTGTGTGCTAAGGCCGAATATAATTTTTGTAGGTTAATGAGTAATGCATGTGCTAAATTGATGGAAAGGGAGAGGATGCTTTACTAGTGTATAAATGATATAAAGATTTTAGAAATTATTTTTGGTTAGGTGTATGTATGATTAGGTATATTCGGCCATATGAGTAAATATATAGATGATGTTAAATTTGATTATGTATAATGGGCCATATAGGGTACACATTGTGATATTAACTTTGATTCTCCATAATTGATCAAGTGAGTGATTAGTAAGGGTGATTGCCGAATATACTAACATACATATGCATGTGTAATTGGATTGTAAATATTTAGCAAGGCGGTTAAACTAGTTGATTTATTAATTAAGCTCAAGGAGTTAAAGGAGGAGAATCGAGCAAAGGCAAAGAAAAGATCATCGAGTAGCCGAGTTGGAACCATCTTACCCAACACAAGTAAGTCATTAAGCATATCTTTGGTATTGATTTAAAGGATCGTAATACCTATACCATTGTGTTTAATGAGATGAAATGTATACAAATGTATATGTAAGTAGAGATGAAATTTGTCGAATGTAAAAAGGAAGTGAAGCCTATTGAGTGGCTGGTTTTCGGCACTAAGTGTGCGGGCAATAAGTGTTCACGGTCATGAGATTGGCACTAAGTGTGCGGGTTTAAATTGTACAGCACTAAGTGTGCGAGTTTAAAGTACATGGCACTAAGTGTGCGTGGTTGATTATTAAGCACTATGTGTGCGAACCCAATATATATTTTCTATAAATTATTTACATGAAGGGTGCGGCTTTACCGAGTCAATTTTGGACAGCGGAAAAGGTAAGTACCTTGAGTTCATGGCTAATAGGCGCTATGTTATATTTGGAGTTGAGCTTGGTAAGTTTTGAACCTATGTGACGATTATAGTTGAAGTCACGTACATAAGGTTCATTGTGGAATAGGTGAAAGTTCGTTTAATTGTATGATTATAACGAAAATAAAATGATGTATGAAAGGCCAATGTAGGACTTGGTATGAGATTGAACCATAGGGTTTAAGGAACTATGGTATAGTTTGGTATGGATGGAGTACTTAACCTCATATCATTGTTTCCTGTTGTGATAATTTTATTAATGGATGGTTGTGGAATGCTTATGGCTTACTGAGTTATATACTCATTCGGTGTTTGCTTGTCACCTATTCTAGGTTTCTTGGACTCCTCTCTTTTTGCGTGATCGTGCCGTCGTTGAAGTCATCACACCGGCTAGCAAGTTTTGGTACTTTCTTCTTAGTCGGCTTAGGAGAACATTTCGGCATGTATAGGCTATTATGTTGTGTTTGAACTTTGGTATGTAAACTTTTAGCCATGCGAAAATAGCATAAATGTTCGGTTGGGTTTGGTTTCATAACGTTAGGTCGTAAATCTTGATAATTCGACCTTTTTATGCCATATGTCATGGTTGATTATTTTGGTGTTAAAATTCATGATATGGCAATAGTGTAGTAGGGGGATGTTTGACAATGATTAGCCTTTGGCATGGCTAGTCATGATCATAATTTGTGATATGTATGACGAATTACTAGTTAGATCAAGGAGAAATCACGAAATGGGCATAGTTGCTTTCGTAACAGATGCTGGCAGCAGCAGTGACGTGAGATTGAAAAATCACTAAAAATAGTAGGAGTGAAATTAATTGATGAATAAATTATGTATTCGAAGCTCGATGAGTCTATTTTCATATAGAAGTAACGAAAAGATCATATGGACAGTATGTTAAGAGATATTCAGGTTCTCGTGAGACAGGGCCAGAACGGTTTCTGGATTCCCTGTTCCGATTTTGGAAATTCATTATAAATTAACCAGAGACAATTAGGAGTCATACCATATATGGATAGATTCCTCTCTGAGTCTAGTTTCTATAGAAACAAACGGCATCAGTATTGAAGCTCTGTGCAGGGAGATATCCAGGTCGTAATGCGCAAAGGTCAGTGTAGTCGATCCCTGTAACATGGGAGACTTTGACTAATAAACTGTACTAATTGGCCCAACCAAAAATTCTAGAAAAAAATATGTAGATGGGCATATGAGTCTAGTTTCAGGAAAAAATCACGAAACTGATTTTCGAGTTGTGAAACTCAAGATATGATTTTTAAAGCGACTAGTACGCAGGTTGGCAGTGTCTGAGAAATATTTTTATAAAGGGTTTAAAGTCTGTTAACATCTCGTGTTCGACTCCGGTGTCGGTCTCGGGTTCGGGGTGTTACTATTGGGTTTGAGGTACTAGACATCAATCCTTGGCCTCTTACGGCTGCTAACACCCACTTGCACCCTTGTGTCAATATCATCAATGGCCTTTAGAGCCCTCTCTATGACGGTGTCTGCTTCCATGTCATTGGAAATCCGAGAAGGAGTGAACGATTGAGCAGAACTTGCAAAATAAAATCCAAGATCAGTCATACGAGGAACAGAATTTTTATCTAAGGGACTCACCTGTAGCCCTTGCAAGAGGGATGGACTAGGGGTATGTGCGTAGCCTTCAATAAGAATAAAATAAGTGTGAAGGTTCCTCCTTCCTTCCTCCTGAACAGAATAGCGGCTAAGTCATTAGAAGCCCTGTAGGGCCACACTGCATCTAAAGGGCGTGTGGCCCGAGAAATGGCCTCAAGAGTATTTATTGAAGGCCTGTAACCATTAGGGCTGTGATTATATAAGTAGAAATGAAAAATTTTTCTAGCTATAATGTAACACCCCAAACCCGGCCCAGACGTTACGGCCGAATCCGGTGTGTCACATTGAAGTGTTTTTCGAAAACCATGTTTTCATTGAAAACCCTTCTTGATGTTTAGAAACTTTTACCGTTTAAACTTGTAAACCTTTGTAGTGGCAGAAACATGTTATTTTAAAAACAGTTAAGTATCGAAAAATCAAACCTTCTTTGTTATGGCTTAAACTGAATGGATACTACGCAATAGGTAGGATTTGAGAAAAGAGGAGGTGAGTCAATTAGACTACTTAAGTACCTAGCTCTTCCATGATCCAATCCTAGACATGCACACATCCATTGCCACATTTTAAGCTTATTACTTGTCCACGAACAACAAATTAAGTTTAAGTCTATTTAAAATATTTATTTTGTAACACCCTCTACCCGTATTCCGAGCCTAGAATAGGGTACGAGGCATTACCGAACTTAATATGATCAATCATGTAAAAAAATTAGCCATAATTTTTTTTCTAAATTAAAAACTTTCATACATATGTTTAACGTCCCTTATATGGGCCTAATGGGCCCAAAACATACATTCAGAATGGTTTGGGACCAAACCATAAACATATGAAACTTTTGCAACACTTAGAAAATTTTCACACTTTAGAGAGTCACACGCTCGTGTTTTCAACCCGTGTAACTCTCTGTTTATAACTTCATCACCCTTGTCAGTCGTACACTTCATATAAATAATAAGAAACGTGTATGGGCATAATTCTAATTCAATTTCTCATATATATACACAATTTCACGTTATGTAATCATACAACATATATCAGCCATATCTCTGTAATCTAAATATATTTTCATAACAACTTATCTTGATTTCAGACTATTTCATATTTAAGCTTAAATAACCAAAGTATTTGAAATATCTCTTTATGCAAATAGTACACATGAGGTATATAATTCTATAATTATGAATAAACACATTTATCAAACATTTTCCATATTCATATATCAATGTCTCATGTCTCCATATATCAATAACCGTCATTTTCATGAATTACGAGTTCAATTTCATAATTATTTGTCTCGTGTTCAATTTATTCCATATGGGAATTTTATTCATTGAAACATTTGAATTATCAATACATATGGACAGTACATTCAATATGAACAATTATATAATCACAAATGAATTCATTTATCAACCAAGTTCTATACTCTTATCTTATCAACTCGTACTTCCTTGTATCACATAATTCCATGTAACACTTACCAAACTTTGTCAAATTAGTGAACCTCTTATGGAATTGAGTACTTCGTTTTCTCGATGCCATAGTTCAACTATGGTCTTACACATCTTCACATAATGATGCCATACCCTAGCTATGGTCTTACACATATTCATATATCGATGCTGTGACAGCCCTAAAGTGACCCTAGTCGGAAAGCGATTTCGGGACCGCTAAACCGAGTCACCAAATTATTTGAATATTATATTTATTGTCTAAAATATGTGAATATGAATGTGTGAAAGTTTTAAGCTTCGATTTAGTCGATTGCATGTGAATTTAGTAATAGGACTTATGTGTGACACTTTTGAAATGCGATAGGTTAATCTATAAGGACCTATTAATGCATGTTGTATAAAAGATGGGTTTGCATGGCAAATTAGCCAAAAATCTAGATGGTGGCCGGCCATGCTATGGGGTAAAACATATTATAGACATTTTGTGTTAATATGTGTGGGAAGAATAATAAAATATGAGGGGAGTGGGAGGAGAAACCAAAGTTGTTTCATCCTTGCTCCCCCATTTTGCCGTAACTTGAGAAAGGAAGAAGAAAGGAGTTCTCTTGCTTCATGTTCAGCTGGGATGAGGATTAGGAAGAGGTAAGTACCTTGAAATTCTTGGAAAATTATGTATAAAGAAGGTGGTTAGTTCAAGTCTATTCATTCCATGGATTAAATTTTGATTGATTGGAGGTTTGATATTCGGCCAAGTAGTTTGAAGCTCTTAGTACATATATTTTTTCTTCTTTCTTGAAGGTTGAAATTGGGTTGTTCTTAAGGGGTGCCGAATGTGGTCATTGAAGGGCCTTGAGGAACAATATGTGTGGCTTGAGTTATAACATTCGGCCATGGTAGTAAATGGAAGAGATAAATGGTAGTTAGGTGAAGTAGAGTCTAGCAAATGAGCATATATGTGCATTAGTTACTAAATGGAGAAAAATCGGCTAACAAGTGTGTACTAAGGCCGAATATGATTTTGAATATTATTGAGTAATGTATGTGTTTTGAATTGATGGAATGGAGAGGATGCTTTAATTGTGTTATGAACAATTATATGCTGAATTAAGGTTTGCTAAGCTAGCTATTAAGGTGAAGTGCAAATGTTAGTATTTGATTACTAGTGTATATATGTGTATTAGCCGAGTTTTGAACTTGAAACAAAATGGTATTTAGTCAATACAAGTAACCATATTTGTAGAATGTATTAAGTATATAATCGGCCTCAACATAGACCTGCATATTCGGCCACATGAATGAATACATAGATTGATGTTGTACGTTCGGCTATAGGTAAGCATATTGATGGCTTTATCTTGGCTTAGATAATCGGCTAAAGGAGAACATTGGCTAATATGTTGAATTTGATTCATGATTTCATATATATATGACTCTAATGCCTAATATATATATGGGCTAAGTACCTTGAATTTCTCTTTGATGTTCGAAATGATTAAATCAATTTATTTGTTAAATTAAGCTCAAGAGCAAAGGGGAACTAAATCCGATAAAGGAAAGGAAAAAGTAATTGAATAGCCGTTGATGTCGTTCGACAACATCCAAGGTAAGTATTCGAGTAATGAAACTTAGTTTATGATTTGATTAAGTCATGACATATAAGCATAACGAATAAACGGAGATATAATGATTCTACTTGGATGATATTTTGAGGTGATTAGTTTATACCTATGACAGGTAGCCGAATGTGTATAGAGATCATGTTATAAAGCCAATCAAAATCATGTTCCTTGTATGTGGCTATTGAGCCGAAATTGGTAAGGTTTGATAAGTGTCTTGTGTTTCAGCTTTAGTAATGAAAATGAAATATGGATGTGTCATGATTTATTGATATATGTGCATGATTATTCGAATGATATCCGGGCTAAGTCCCGAAGGCATTTGTGCTAGTGACTATATCCGGGCTAAGACCCGAAGGCATTTGTGCGAGTTGCTATATCCGGCTAAATCCCGAAGGTACTTGGGTTTGGAAGTGAGCGATCTTGCTGTAATAATTTCAATTAATACGCTCGTAAAAATCCAAACGATGAGGTATGTTTCGTATATGCATTGGAATAGTTGATTCCTTTTAAAATAGTATTCGCTCAATCGATTAACAAGCTTCCGGCCTTTAGCCAAGTTGATTCCTTATGTATGAATATAAGGGTTGGAAATGTGAAGTAGGTGTGATTTTGAGAATGTGTGTATATGAAATTATTCGTTTAGTCATATGAATGCTATATTTCAGTTGTGCATGGTTTCATTACTCAAACTTACTAAGCATTAAATGCTTATTCCGTTTCTTTGATTCTCTGTTTTATAGATTTTGGTTCGTCAGCTATCGGACTCGGGAGTGTCAAAGTCGAAGTCATCCACACTATCAAAGCCCTTTTGGTACTCTTTTAGTTGAACTCTGAAAATGGCATGTATAGGACTGCCCTTTTGTTGTTAGTCAAGTACTTTTGGTAATGTATATATTTGGATAGCCATGCGAAAATGGCTTATATATATTTTGAGCATACCATTATAATCATTTTGTATATTGTTCATTGAGTGGTATGGAAATGCTTGGTAATGATTAGCCATTGGAATGGTTAATCACGATCATTTTAGTGGTTTGTATGACAAATGGCTAGTTGATCCATGGAAAACCATGAAATAGGTAAAGCCTACCTTAAAAATAGATGCTGACAGCAGCAGTGAAGTGAATTTGAAAAATCACAAAAAATAGTACGGATGGTATTAAATAGTGAATAAATTATGTAATTGAACCTTGATGAGTCTATTTTCATATGAAAGTAACGAAACGATCATATGAGCCGTATTTTATGAGATGTTTAAGTTTTTGTGAAACAGGGCTAGAACAGTTACTGGATCCCCTGTTCTGACTTTGGAAATTTACCATAAATTAACCAGAGATAATTAGAAGTAATTCTTTATATTTACGGACTCCTTTTTGAGTCTAGTTTCATTAGAAACAAACTTCATTTGTATTGAAGCCCTGTACAGGGAGATATCTAAGTCGTAATGCATGAAGGTCAGGGTAGTCGAACCCTGAAACAGGGGAGACTTTAACTAATAAACTGTACTAATTGGCTCGACCAAAAATTCTAGAAAACTATTTTTATATGTATACATGAGTCTAGTTTTAGGGAAAATTTACGGATTCAGTTTTCGAGTTTTGGAGCTCGAGATATGATTTTTAAGGTGACAGTGACACACTTAGCCAGCTTGTCTGGAAATTTTAAAATGAACTGTATAAATAAATGAATTAAGTCCGTTAACCCCTCGTGTCCGACTCCGGCAACGGTCTCGGGTACGGGGCATTACAGATGCCATAGCTCAGTTATGGTCTTACACGAATCACATATCTCACTGATGCCATATCCCAGATATGGTCTTATACAGTAGCATATATCACACCGATGCCATATCCCAGATATTGTCTTATACAGAAATCACTTGTCACTTGTCACTTGTAGCCGAAGCTACCACTATTCATTGATCAGGTAGCCGGAGCTACCATTTTTCACTGATTAGGTAGCCGCAACTACAACTTTTCACTGATCAGGTAGCCGGAACTACTACTTTTCACTGATCAGGTAGCAGAAGCTACCACTTTTCACTGATCAAGTAGCTGAAGCTACCACTTTTCACTTCTCATTTGTCATTGGTCAGATAAGTGTAGCGAAGCTATCACTTATCACTTTCACTTTTCCTTGATCAGATAAGTGTAGCCGAAGCTATCACTTATCACTTGTTGCCATGGTCCAACCATGGTCTTTTCCTTCAATTCATCTTGTCACTGAACTGAAATGCTCAATTTGATCATTTATTCAATTTTCATGCTTTTACATTATTCGTGATTTTATCATCAATACATATGAAATAACACATCATGAAATTCATAAAATTAACAAATAATCACTAAAATTTAGCCATATAAACTCACAAGTTCAATTTTTGTATTATAACGATAATCATAATTTCATAATAAATATACCAAATAAAACATTATATCATTTCTAATCCAACACTTATCGATTATAATCGGGCATGTGATCAATTTACACATGAGTCATTCATATATTTTTGTATATTTTCCTCCTCCTCCTCTCCATCCACATCCTTAGTATAAACAACACACTTGTAGGTAACATTATCCATAATTTTCATTATCTACTTATGTGAATATTCAAGCTGTCCATCTGTGTCATAGTCACTAACTTATTTTTATCTTGAGCTACAGAACTCCAAATTAAAATCCATAAAGTTTCCCAGAAACTATACTCATATGTATTCTTACCATAAAAATTTCATAATTTTTGGTTGGGCCAATTAATACAGTTTCTTGATTGAAGTCTCTCGTGTTCTGCTGTTTGACAGTTCCGACCCTTCTTCACTAAATATTAATTATCTTCTCGTACAAGATTCGAATGATGTCCTCGTTTATTTTTCTTGAAAATAGACTCATTCTGGATTCTAAACATATATATTTAAGCCTCTAAGTATTTTTATCCAATTTTTTATGATTTTCCAAATTCAGAACAGGGTGACCCGAAATCATTCTGACCTTGTCTCACAAAAGTTATTGTATCTCATGATTTACAATTCCATTGCTTACATAATTTCTTTTATAAGAAACTAGACTAAATAAGATTTAATTTCATATTTTATTCATCCTCTAATTCGATTTCTAAAATTTTTGGTGATATTTCAAAGTTAAACTACTGCTGCTGCCCAAAACAGTTTTAGTGCAAAATGTTGATTTCCATTTTACCCCAAATTTCACAATTCATACAATTCAGTCCTTGCTCAATTAACCCCTCAATTAAGATAATTTTCTCAATTAATACTTTTTCTAGACATTATAAGTTATTTCATAACTATTGAAATTCAGAATTTCCACATAAAACTCTAACTTCAAACTCTTTTACAATTAGGTCCCAAACATTCACTTTCTATTCAATTCTTTCAATAAAATCAGAATATAAATAATTTAAAGTCTAATTCCATGCCAAATCATCATATACTTCCAGCACTCATCCATAACAACTTCAAAAATTAGACATGGAATCAAAAACTAATGAAATAGTAAGTTGGACCCAATTGTAAAAGTCCAAAAACATAAAAATGTCAAGGAGAAAGCAAGAATTAAACTTACATGAAGCTAGAGTATGAAAACCAGCTTGAACCCTCCTCCATGGCTGTTTTTCAGCTGATGAATATGAAGAGAAATGAAGAGAATTCTAGATATTCCAATTTAGTCCCATTTTAATTTAGCCAATTTTGTCAATTTTCCAATTTTGCCCTTATTTCACCCATTTCCTGATTTTTCTCAGCTATTGCCGCCTAAAATATCTCCTTTAGGCTTATTTACACGTTACGTCCTTCCTCATTTGAAAATTGAGCTATTTAATCCTTTTAGCAACTTTTACACCTTTTTCGATTTAGTCCTTTTTATTTAATTAACCACCCAAACGTCAAAATTTTCTAACTAAATTTTATTACTACCTCACCAACACTCCATAAATATTTCTAAAAATATTTATGGCTCGATTTATGAAGTCGAGGTCTTGATACCTCATTCTCGACCCAATTTACCTAATTAATTCTTTTAAATCACTAAATTCACTAATTAAAAAATGCTTTTATATTCACATTTGACTCATAGGTATTAATTTATTAAATTTTCAACTCACCCGTCAGATTTAGTGATCTCAGATCTCTATTCCTGATACCACTGAAAATTAGGTTGTTACAACTCTCCCCCCTTTAGGGATTTTCGCTCCCGAAAATCTTACCAGAAAAGAGGTTAACATTTCAGCATAAATCCTCCATCCCGTAATGTTGCCTAAGAACCTTACACTGTACTTGATTACTTTTAATTTTCTGAATGTCATTATACAAAATCAATTAAGTAATATCACTCGCAAAGTAAACAAAACTTCATTATTCAGAGCATACATATCTGCATTTACTCCTCTCAAAGGTTAATCGATAGCTACTCACAATCTTTCAATAGCTCAAATCATCATTACTGTCTTAAATTCAAATTTTTCTGTAATATTCGACAATTTAAACTCTAGGAATCAGAGAGTATGTAGCAATTTTTTTTTATTTTCTAGACTATCCGTCTATTTACCCATGAATACATAAAATTCATTTCCAAACTCGAGGATTGATTTACATGCATATATCTCAATTTACCTTCCAACTGAATAACTTGTTCTGATTAAAACATCTGATTCCATCTTAACTGTCAAACAATAATAACCTTTCAAAACAATTTCCTCTTCAAATTGTTAGAACAACTCAAATACATAACATTTCACAATTTCCGTAACATGCTAGTCAAAAAGCTTTACTAACGGCATTAATTCAAACAAAACACCACATCTCGATTTATGTCATTGACCTTAATCAATATTACCTAATAAAAGAAAATCAATATAAAAATTTAGCTTGAACAGTCACAAACCACACTTTGTCGATGCCAATCTTCTTAGGAAAACTAGAAGAATTCCTGATAACACATTCTTTAGGTATCATACTTGGATAAGTTGATTGTCCTCTTCTTTAACTGTGGCATCACTTAATTTGAATGATTTTTAAAACAGTCTATCATCTCTTCCAGAACCGTTTTTACTTGCTAAACCATTCTTATCTCTGACCACATTATTAATTATTCCACTTTTTGAACTCTTTTGTTTCACACTTATGAACTTATTTAATATAAATTTCATAAACTTTATTATATAATACCATAATGATAGGGGGTGAAGATTGTAAAGCCTCTACTTTTAGCTCTTATATATATACACACATCTAACATATCATTTATCAACAACATAGTATCATATAAATACCAAACAACATAGGCGCGCTCTTCACAAGATAAACTTTTATTTCATTTCGTACATCATCACATCAATATCATGAACTCTATTCATACCTTTCCAAGTTTCAACTCATCATAAACACATTCTTACTCAAACACATTAGTGTCACTTTCAACACTTTCTGAAATAACTCGATTGAAAAGTATTAAGTAAAATAAAAATTTGATCGGATTATACACATCACTCTATCATAGATTTATATGGCATGTATCTCTAAACATTTACACATCTCATTTGATCCGAGAATCGGCTAAACCGAAGCTCTGATACCACTAAATGTAACACCCCCTACCCGCATTCCGAGCCTAGAATAGGGTACGAGGCATTACCAAACTTAATATGATCAATCATGTAAAAAAAATCAGCCATAAATTTTTTCTAAATTAAAAGCTTTCATACATATGTTTAACGTCCCTTATATGGGCCTACGGGGCCCAAAACATACATTCAGGGTGGTTCGGGTCCAAACCGTGAATATATGAAACTTTTGCAACACTTAGAAAATTTTCACACTTTGGAGAGTCACACGCTCGTGTTTTCAACCCGTGTAACTCTCTGTTTATAACTTTATCACCCTTGTCAGTCGTACACTTCATATAAATAACAAGAAACGTGTATGGGCTTAATTCTCATTCAATTTCTCATATATATACACAATTTCACGTTATGTAATCATACAACATATATTAGCCATATCTCTGTAATCTGAATATATTTTCATAACAACTTATCTTGATTTCAGACTATTTTATATTTAAGCTTAAATAACCAAAGTATTTGAAATATCTCTTTATGCAAATAGTACACATGAGGTATATAATTCTATAATTATGAATAAACACATTTATCAAACATTTTCCATATTCATATATCAATGTCTCATGTCTCCATATATCAATAACCGTTATTTTCATGAATTCCGAGTTCAATTTCATAATTATTTGTCTCGTGTTCAATTTATTCCATATGGGGATTTTATTCATTGAAACATTTGAATTATCAATACATATGGATAGTACATTTAATATGAACAATTATATAATCACAAATGAATTCATTTATCAACCAAGTTCTATACTCGTATCTTATCAACTCGTACTTCCTTGTATCACATAATTCCATGTAACACTTACCAAACTTTGTCAAATTAGTGAACGTCTTACGAAATTGAGTAATTCGTTTTCTCGATGCCATACTTCAACTATGGTCTTACACATCTTCACATAATAATGCCATAGCCCTGCTATGGTCTTACACATATTCATATATCGATGCCATAGCCCAGCTATGGTCTTACACGAATCACATATCTCACTGATGCCATATCCCAGATATGGTCTTATACAGTACCATATATCACATCGATGCCATATCCCAGATATGGTCTTATACGGAAATCACTTGTCACTTGTCACTTGTAGCCGAAGCTACCACTATTCACTGATCAGGTAGCCGGAGCTACCATTTTTCACTGATTAGGTAGCCGGAGCTACCACTTTTCACTGATCAGGTATGTAACAGCCCTATTCTGACCCTAGTCGGGAAGTGGTTTCGGGATCGCTAAATCGAGTCGTAGAAATAATTGAATATAATATTTTATGTCTAAAATATGTGATCATGCATGTGTGAAATTTGAATGCTTTGATTTTTGTCAAATTGAATGTGTTTCTAAATAAAAGGACTTATGTGAGAAGCTTTGAATATATGTGTGGCTTATTTTAAGTGATTAATTATTGAATGATGCAAATAAGTAGGTTTGCATGCCAATTTGCCACTTTTAATACTAGTGGCCGGCCAAGATCATAAGTATGGACATTATATGCATGGTTTAATATTATTATATTTATTAGTGGTGAGAAATATGTAATAAAAAATGTATTAAATGAATTAAAGATGAATAAAAGAGTATGGGTAATAAAAATAATGTGTTAGTGGGAGGAGAAACCAAAGTTGGTTTATTCCTCTATTGCCGTAGCTAGGAAAGGGGTGATACGGGGTTGTGCGCGGACCAAGATCGAGTTGTCAAGTCACGAGAAACTCCTACGAAAACCCTAAACAATTAGATCTGAAACGAAACAGAAAATTAAAAGATTAGATTTTTGAATTTTTAGATCTGAAATAAAATCCCCAAATCAGCAAAGAATCAAATTGAGAATAGAAATAAGTGTTAGGGTTCTTGAAACCCTCAAGGAGATTGTGATTCTGCCCAATTGAACACCAAGATAGTTTTCCCCAAATTTCGACAATCTAATTTCACCTAAAAAGAGTATGGAAAAACCCTAGAAATTGGGGATTTTTGGGCTGATTCCTTAAGATAGAAAAAGGCTGAAAACACAATAAGAACAGAAAATAGATTAGATAATGATTCAGCACAAGTAGAAATAAAGAAAGAATTGACAGTAAGAAATTAAAAGATAAGTCCTAAGAAGCCTTGAAATTTCGAAAGATCTCACAACTCCCTTCAAACGGCTCTAATCTCCCCTCCAAAGAATAATGGCAAGAAGAAGGTTGAAGATGGCTCCCACAATCACAAGATTGTTAAAACAACTTCTAAAGAAAACTCAAGAGAGAAATCTTGGAGAAAACTCAAAGAAAATTCTGCTCTCAACAAATCTGAAATTTTAATAATAATGATAAGTGTTTAACAAGGTGGACAGCCATGCCTTTAAATAGGCCTTATAACTAGTCCTAATCTAATTAGAAAACTAAAATAAAAAAAACTCCTAATTATTTTAATATGGAAATTCGGTCAAAGGTCATTTTATCTGGGACTCTTGGACTGAATATTGACATAAAAATTTAATCTAAGTAAATAAATAAATAAATAAATAAAAATAAAAATAAAACTTTACAACTTGGGCCACTTTGACAATTTGGCCTGATTTTCAACTAAGTATGGATGGATTTCTTGATTGGGCTGGGAATTTGCTTATTGGGCCTCGCCTTCAAGAATTTGGGCTTTTGTGACTCGTATCATTCCCCCCTTCCTCAAAAAGATTCGTCCTCGAATCTGAAAAATCAAATGAACTCGACTTTCCTCTATCGAACGGGACTAATGGCAATTGAGTCCACTGAGAAGAATAGCCATGAGATAGTAAATAGCAACGGAAATAAGCTTGTAGTCCAATCATAAGCATAATAGAACAGGTATAACGCATGTGAATGGACAGATTCAGATTACCATGCAAACAATCTAATTTACTCACCACTGCCTCGTCAAATATTTGAAACAAAGATGGACATGTTTTAAGGCATTCAGTCGTCTCACATTGTTCCCACAAACCATGAATAAATTGCGAGTAATAAATCAAATGGTAAACATAATCGTCACAAGTAGGTATTTGAAAAGATTCACATGGTTCACAGAGTTGCATAATCATACCATGCATTAATCGACGGTCTATAGATTCACTCACACATGCATTATCAAAAACAAGAATCTTTTATCAACCATCAAAACAGATAGATCATCAATAAATAAAATAGGACAGTCAAGCACGTTTCGATCTAAGTGTTCATCAACACGATCTTTATCACTATCCAAGGAGTACAAAAGTGTTTCAAAGGTTTCAAGCATCTTACCTCGATAAGCAGAAGAATAAGGGTCGATTTTACCTTTTTCATTTAAAACAAACCTTCGCTCATCGGGGGCATAGTGTAGTTGAATCTCCATTGTTGAGTTAACCTTTGTCAAATGGAACTCAAACTTCATGTACAACCACATAAACTGTTTAAGGCACGAATATAAATTGAAAACAAATTTGGAAAATTTCGTTACCTTATTCTCCAAAACAGATTTGGACAAATTCGAGGATTTTACACAAGGTAAATCAAGAGAATAACAAATCACGCTTCTTTTCGTGATGACTTTATCAACCACAATCGAAGAGTAACAATTAATCGGATCAAAATGAGGGGATCTTTTAAGAACTAAGTCACCAAAAGTTTTATCAATAATTTTCAAATCTGCAATGGACTCGGTTTCTAAAATTTCCTTACCTCGCTTACCTTCGGGATCATGTAGTGTGATTTCATCTTTGCCTAAGTTGATCGTATGAAAGCGTCTTTCATTTGAGAGGTATTGAAGTTGAAAGTTATCTTTCGATCTTTCAGGAACCTGAAAAGTAGCAACACAAGAAAAATTCATATCTTGGTTAGTGGAAACATTCCTCACTAGCCTTTCCTCGTCTTTTTCTTTTGTTTCTTTTTCTAACTCATTTACTCTTCTTTCTTCAACTTCTTTTTCAAATTTCTTTTCTGTTTCACATTCTTTTTCACTCTCAATCTCTTTTTGCTCTTTTTCATTCTCTTTTTCTTTTTCCTCACTTGTTTTAACAGAATTTCTCAGTTTGATTTGGTCCTCATGGACTTGTTCCGGAGTGAGCGGCACTAAGGTAAGTTTCTTTCCTTGATGCTTGAAAGAATACCTATTGGTACGACCATCGTGAGTGACTTTTCGATCCAGTTGCCATGGTTCTCCTAGCAATAAATGGCAGGCTTGAATAGGTACTACGTCGCACACGACTTCGTCTTGATATTTACCGATAGAAAAGGCGATGCGCACTTGTTGAGTGACCTTAAATTGGCTTTCGTTGCTAAGCCCTTGTAGTTGATAAGGTCGTGGATGCTTGGTAGTGGTTAAGCAAAGCTTTTCCACCATCGTCGTGCTGGCTACGTTCGAGCAACTTTCACCATCAATAATAACTCTACAAAGCTTACCTTGTACATGGCAGCGAGTATGAAAGAGATGTTCTCGTTGCTGCTCGCTCTTTGGTTTTGCCAAAGAGGGTTGTCCACGATCATGAAGATCATAATCAGTTCTAGGGACACGCCGAGGAGCGCGCCTATGAGCAGGAGGCTGGTTATCCACATCGTCTTTAATTTGATCTCGATATTGAGGCTCTTGATTCAACCGCACCTCATTGATAGTAGCAGTCAACGCTCGAAGTGCAGCAGCCTGTTCGTCCAACTGTTGTTGGAATTTTTTAAATATGTCACTAGTATTATCACCTGTAGACATTTTTTTTAAAACCTGCAAAACACTCAACACTCAAAAATAAAAGTTATCAAACCTCACTGTTAATCACTCAAAAAGAAAAATCAAATTCTCAATGAGGTCGAATTCAATCTTGTGAGTTCTTTATCAGAGTTTATATCAACCAATTAGAGAGTGTGAACCAAACTACCAAAGAATCCTAATTTGCACTAGGATGCTAAAAACTGACGAGACACCAATTGATTCGTGTTGCACCGAGGAAGAAGTTGTGCACACGTTTAAATCCTACTAACACAAGAAACAAGAAGGTGTTAGATAACGTAAAGGAAGAATAAAGGGAAACAAATGAAAACCTACAGCTAAGAATCAATAAAAATTGCTGAAAACAGAAAACCCGAAAAACTGCGGAGTAACTTGACAACTTCATTCGAGGTGTTCCCGATCTCCAAAAATCACGAAATTAAATCTGGAGTGTCCTTATATATTGAATTTTTGATCTGGAAATTTTGGGCACCAAATTCAACCCGCTAAATCTTTTTTTAAATTTTTATTGAATTTCGTATTTTTTGATTTTTTTGACTTTTTTGACTGATTTTTTTGCGGGAATAATTTTTTTATATTCAATCACAGTGCCAAAAATATGTATGTAAAATTTCAGATCAATCGGACAACGTTTACCCACTCAAATGAATTTTTTTTAAACAATTTTTCTGGGTAAAACTGCCATTTATGCTTTAAAAAATAGAGATCAGTTTAGAAATCAACCAAGAACACCCAAAACGCCCAAAATCTGATACCAAATGATACGGGGTTGTGCGCGGACCAAGATCGAGTTGTCAAGTCACTAGAAACTCCTACGAAAACCCTAAACAATTAGATCTGAAACGAAACAGAAAATTAAAAGATTAGATTTTTGAATTTTTAGATCTGAAATAAAATCCCCAAATCAGCAAAGAATCAAATTGAGAATAGAAATAAGTGTTAGGGTTCTTGAAACCCTCAAGGAGATTGTGATTCTGCCCAATTGAACACCAAGATAGTTTTCCCCAAATTTCGACAATCTAATTTCACCCAAAAAGAGTATGGAAAAACCCTAGAAATTGGGGATTTTTGGGCTGATTCCTTAAGATAGAAAAAGGCTGAAAACACAATAAGAACAGAAAATAGATTAGATAATGATTCAGCACAAGTAGAAATAAAGAAAGAATTGACAGTAAGAAATTAAAAGATAAGTCCTAAGAAGCCTTGAAATCTCGAAAGATCTCACAACTCCCTTCAAACGGCTCTAATCTCCCCTCCAAAGAATAATGGCAAGAAGAAGGTTGAAGATGGCTCCCACAATCACAAGATTGTTAAAACAACTTCTAAAGAAAACTCAAGAGAGAAATCTTGGAGAAAACTCAAAGAAAATTCTGCTCTCAACAAATCTGAAATTTTAATAATAATGATAAGTGTTTAACAAGGTGGACAGCCATGCCTTTAAATAGGCCTTATAACTAGTCCTAATCTAATTAGAAAACTAAAATAAAAAAAACTCCTAATTATTTTAATATGGAAATTCGGTCAAAGGTCATTTTATCTGGGACTCTTGGACTGAATATTGACATAAAAATTTAATCTAAGTAAATAAATAAATAAATAAATAAAAATAAAAATAAAACTTTACAACTTGGGCCACTTTGACAATTTGGCCTGATTTTCAACTAAGTATGGATGGATTTCTTGATTGGGCTGGGAATTTGCTTATTGGGCCTCGCCTTCAAGAATTTGGGCTTTTGTGACTCGTATCAAGGGGGGAGAAGAAATTTCCTTCGGTTGTTAAAATTTTCGGCTAAGGAGATTGCTAGATGAAGGGGCTGTTCGAATAGAGAGGGAAGAAGAGCGCTGCTGCATGTTTAATATTTGAGCTCACTTAGGAGCTGGTTCCTTAAGAAACTCGCTGAAGGTGGCAGCAAGAAGGGGAAAGAAACTGCTCAAGAGTAGGTTCAGCTGCTGTTCAGTAAGTCCTTGCAATGAAACTTTGAAAAATTTCCATGTTTATACTGTGTTTAATACATGCAGGTAAAACGCAGATTCAAGGACTGTTAAGCAAAGTTAATAGTTAAAATACATGTTAGTTGTTACCAAAATACTGGTGTTAGAAGTGAAGAAGAGTTGATAAATAAATGTATAAGTTGGTGTTGAAACCTGCTGTTGAAGGCTGATAGTTTCAGCATGTAATTGCTGTAGTTTATCGTGCAATAAATCCTGGTGTAATTGATTTGCTGCTGCTCTAATTAAGATAAAATGTTGGTTAATCAATGTCCTGTTTTGTGGTAATAAGCAAAATATAAAGATGGTTGAAATTAACATGCATTACTGTTCGGTTTATGTTTGAAGAGTTATTAACTTTTGGAGGTTAAAACAGTTTAATTTGGGATTTACATTTTCAAATTTCAGTTTTAGTAATGTCCCATTATTATTGGTTGAAGCTAAGGAAATAAGCTTTTGTTGAAAGGATGTAGGGAACTGAATTGTCTAAAAATTATTTGCTGTCAGCTAGTGGAATTTTAATGTTCGAATGTATGCTGAATTTTTAA
Organism: Gossypium hirsutum; assembly: GCF_007990345.1. Taxonomy (NCBI): domain Eukaryota; kingdom Viridiplantae; phylum Streptophyta; class Magnoliopsida; order Malvales; family Malvaceae; genus Gossypium; species Gossypium hirsutum. The sequence continues at coordinate 71,363,251 of NC_053430.1, forward strand.
GTGTCCGAATGCATGCCAGAATTTAACATGTTCAAATGCATGCTGGAGTGTTTTGTTTAGGTAGGTTAAATGTGTCTGATATTCAAACCGTCTATACACTAGAGTCGTTGTACTGTTTCAAACAGGACAAGAACTCATGTACTTAAAATTGAGCTATCATGTTGCATGATCTTGTATGGTAAATTAAATGAAAATCGGTGACATTGATATCAAATTTTAATACAAAAGATAGGTGAGTACTAGATATATGAAATTATGTAAATATTTAAATTATGATGCATGATTTATGTGTATAGAAATGAAATGTCTTTAGTGAGAACTCGATGATGTGTATCTGTGAGCATGCATGTGCATTAGATGCTAAGTGGGAAAATCGGTTAACATGTTGTGTGTATTATGGCCGAATGTGAATTTGGATAATGTTGAGTAATGTTTGTGTTTAAAAATGATGAAACGAAGTTTATGCTTAAGTGAATTTATAGGTATGTGATGATTGATTTGTGATATGCATGTTTAAATAACATGCATGCAAGGTATGTGTGAAAGAGTGAATTGGTAATAAATCTTCTTGGGACAGAGGCAGTAACGTAATTTTGGAAAATCACCATAAATTTTGGGAGATGAGTTAGAAGTTTAATAAATTATGTAATTAAAGCTTAATAAGTCTAGTTTCTTATAAAAGAAACCGTGTAAGCAAAAGAATTGCCTATAATGAGATATTTGAAGTGATGTGGGACAGGGTCAAAATGACTTCTAGATCCCCTATTCTGTTTTTATAAAATCATTATAAATTGTAAAAAAATGGTTATAAGATGAAGCTTATATGCTTAGACTCTTTAATGAGTCTAGCTTCAAATGTAATAAACAAGCATATATTTTGAATTATGTACAATGAGAATTTTGATTCGTAGTGAAGAATGGTCAGACTAGTCAAACAGTGAAACAAGGGAAAATTTTAAGAAAACTATGGTATTGATTTGCCATACCAAAAATTCTAAAAATTTTATGGATAAAATATATATGAGTCTATTTTCAAGAAAAATTAACGGTACTTGATTTGGAGTTTTGTAGCTCCAGTTATAAATGATTTAGTGACTGTTGCTCGGGAAAAACAGCTTGTAGTGAATTTGTGATTAAGTAGTAAACATTGATAAAACTGTTTGAGTTGCTTATAAACTATCAATTAAAATTTTAATCAAAGTACCGGATCCGTATTAAAGTGAGGCTATAAGACCCTTAAATCCCTATGCCCAAATCGACAGCCTCCCTAGATTTTAGGGACTTCGGCTTTTTAAATTGTAAAATAAGACTAAATCTAAGGTGATGAGCACTTACCACTTATTCCTCTTTGACTTCTACGCAGATCTGATGCAGATCTATCCTCTAAAGGATAGTAGAACTCGAATCCAGGAGATCTGAAGTTTCGGCTATAAGTCCCTAAATCTATGGTATTTTGGCTTTTTAAGTGATGAAGAAGATGACGATTTGAGGCTATAACTTTGAAGTAATGTTGCCGACAGATACTAAGGGTTTAGAGAAGATGAAAGTTGATCAAAAAGAACAAAAATAACTGAAGGATTTTGGCTTGGAGAAATCGGCACAAGAAGTGAGTTTTCGGGATTTCGGCTTTTATGGCAATCGGCTATGGAGGTTTTGTGGAGGATGGGATTGACAGAGGAAGTGAGTAAGGTGATCAGAAGGTTTCAGCTAGAAGAAAAAGCAAAAAGGAAGAAAGAAAATGAAGGAAAAAGAGAGGAAGAAGAAATCGGCACCAAGGAGAAGGAATTTACGTTTTCGGCTTTTGTGAGAACTCAGAGAGGATGAATGAAAGTGAAAGCTTTCAGGTGGCTAACCCTAATTCTCCAAGACAGAAAAAGAAAAGAACCTAACCCTAATATCAACTAAAACAATCGGCCCAACCTCCCTAAGGCCCTTGCCGAAATTCACTTAAGTGATCACATGCCCGGCACATGCCTAAAATAAAAAGTAACAATATGCCTATCTTGCAACTTGAACCCTGGACCTTTAATTCCTTCCCAGACGCCATTTTTTAAGGAACTTAGTGGCGCCACCTTGCCACTTTACCAAGGCCTTATTTGTGTTGTAATTTACGAAGTTCTTCTTAAAAGCCCACTTAATCAAGTCTCCTATTCACTTAAAATCCAACCTTTATATTTTACCGTGTTTAACTTAGGCTTGAAGGCCCACTAACACATTTAAACACAGTTCCAATATTCAAAACACCAAAACAACAATACTTTTATAAATATATCTAATAATAAAAATTTCAAATATCAATAATACAGTAAGTAATAATAATAATTTTCATAAAATTTTTCAAACATACATACAGTAATATTTTTCTAATAATAATAATAATTTTATCTCATAATACTAATTAAAATTTCATAAAAATTTAAAATATCCGTAATAATAAATACGGTAAAAATTTTCTAGTAGTAATTTAATTCAATTTTTTTTCTTAAACGATAATATTTATGTAACACCCCAAACCCGACCCAGACGTTATGGCCAGATCTGACGTGTCACATGGATTTACGACTTAGTATGCATTCGCTGGCTTAAGTGATTGGGGTGGTCTTTGTAAACAAGCAGTTGAATGAAAAGCCGGTTTATCAATCTTTAGGCCATCCATTTGTTGTGCTTGTTGAGACTTGAAAACGTTAATTAATTTTGAAAACCCGAGCAGCCTAACACTAGCAATTTCGTCATAGTATAAATATAATCAAAAAATAAAACCATAGCGGAAAAAAGAAATTTAAATAGCGGCCTTATTACAACTTAAAACCCAAAATTAAATCAGAATATAAAAATAATAAAAACAAACTAACTTAGAAAAACCAACTTTGCAGATGGTGTGGCCACTCCAAATCCCTCATAGCTCCAAGCCCACTATGGTTGGGGATTTCCTGCAGAGATGAAAATAAAGGGTGAGTTCGGTAAACTCGGTGTGTAACATAACCCAACCATAGCCCAAAACAGATCAAACCTCAGAGTCAGACTTATCTGGGCCTTGGCCCAGTACAGAAATCAGAATGAAACCCATAGGCCCATAGCAGATATAGAACAAATATATCATGAATGCAGAAATCCCAACCCAGAGCCATCCATAACACCCCTCTACCAGCCTTACACCATGTGGGGAGACTAGTCGACCCACCCAACCGCTACACACCACAGAAATTGCAGCGAGGCTGCCAGATATTGTGACAAAGTCACCAGATACAGATATTGTGGCTAGGCCACTAGAACAGATATATATATATGTGGCGAAGCCACTAGATTGCAGCGAGGCTGCCAAATATTATGACAAAGTCACCAGAACAGATATATGTGGCAAGGCCACCAGATTGCAGCGAGGCTGCTAGAACGCTTCCTCCATTAATATAAACCCATGTCCCATGCAACAGAAATAACATGTCATGGCATACGTATACAGAAACAGAACATCATGCTTTTCAAAAAAAATATAACCCTAGGGGTAAAATCGTAATTTTGCATGCATAAGGGTATTTCAGTAATTATGACCTATTGGTAAGGTTTCATGCTCATTTTAACGTTTACCAAGTAATCAAAAGTACTTACCTCGTCTTTTTACCAAAGTGGGCCCGTTGGCCCATTGACCCGTTTTCGACCAATTAAGCCAAAAAATACTGTTGTGCACGAAAATGCACACTCTGCACTCTTATCATCCAAATGTACCATATTCATTAATAACTGTCGCACGAGCGCTCGCACGCTCGCGAGTTCACAAAATACCAACATTTCGGTATTTCAGCTTTTACCGATTCAGTCTAAGGGAGGGTGTCGTTTACACACCTGGTTGATGACGATTGATGATGATATCTCCCACGTGATAATCCTGTTAGGAGACTGCAGTTAATCCGCGCTCCAAACACTCTTAGCTGACACCCAACCCAAATGAGCACGTCTCAAAGTAAAGGGATCAGCCAAGGAAGGTATGCCTACACTCCTCATGGTTTGCTCTATTTAAAGCCAGCTCTCCATCTACTCTTATGTTAGCTTCCCGATATGGGATCCCCCCATCACCAGAGTTTAAAACCAACACCAACTCTTGCCGTCCCAACATAGCACAATAATCAACCTCTGCGTGCCAAGGGATTCGAACCAAAGTCCTCTCACATGCCAACTCACGCCACCACCACTAGGCCATCAACTCATTGGTGTCATAAATCCAACACATTAAACTTTAAAGCGCACCTACTTGCTTCCAGATTTATTGAAAAGAAAAACCAAAATATATTGCAAGAGCCAAGACTTGAACCTTAGACCCATTGCTTCCTCTATGGCGTCACTTCCTTGTCCCCTATGTGGCGCCACCTTGCCACTACACCACACTCATTTTTGTGTCATATTTTACCCCTTTATTCTTAAAAGCCCAAACGCCAATTGCATCACCTGTTCATAAAATTAAAATTCCGAAGACTACCATGGATTTAACTTAAGTTTGGGCCTTCCAAAGGCCTACTAACCTACTAAAATATATATATTAACCAACCAGAACACACACAAATTTTAAAAATCACAGAAACACAAAAAACTCAAAAATTGGGGCGTTACAACTCTACCCTCCTTAGAGAAATTTTGTCCTCAAAATTTTACCTGAATCAAACAGATGAGGATATTGTTGATGCATCGCCACTTCTGGCTCCAAGTAGCTTCCTCTCTGCGTGATTACGCCACAGCACCTTTACTAGCGGAACTGATTTCCTCCTCAAAATCTTAACATCTCAATCCAAAATCTGCAGAGGCTCTTCCTCAAAAGTCAAGTTTGTTTGGACCTTGATCTCTGCAACCGGCACAACATAAGTAGGGTCAGAATGATACCGACTTAACATGGAGACGTGAAAGACATCATGAATCCTATCCAACTCTGGAGGTAGCTCCAACTGATAAGCCACTGGACTCACTCGCTTAAGAATCTGATAAGGCCCAATGAACTGCGGACTTAACTTGCCTTTCCTCCCAAACCTTAATATTTTCTTCCAAGGTGAAACCTTCAAGAAGACCATATCACCCACAAAGTACTCAATTTCCTTGCACTTCAAATCTGCATATGACTTTTGTCTATCAGATGCTTCCTTCAATCGGTCTCTAATCAACTTGACCTCATCCTCAGTATCTGCCACCAACTCAGGTCCAAGAACCTGTCATTCACCTAACTCGATCCAACAACTAGGTGTATGACATCTTCGCCCATACAGTGCCTCATAAGGAGCCATTCGAATACTTTCCTGACAACTGTTGTTGTATGCAAACTCTGCCAACAGTAAGTAATCCTCCCAACTGCCTCGAAAGTCGATAACGCATCCCTCAACATTTCTTCCAGAATTTGAATAACCCTTTCCGACTGACCATCAGTCTAAGGATGAAAGGCTGTACTAAAGTGCAACCGCGTACCCAATGCCTCATGCAACTTTTGCCAAAACCAGGATGTGAATCTAGGATCTCGATCAGAAATAAGCGACACTGGCACTCCGTGAAGTCGCACTATTTCTGCCACATACAATTTGGCTAACTTCTAAAGTGAATAATCAGTGCAGACATGTATGAAATGAGCAGATTTGGTCAACCTATCCACAATTACCCAAATTGAGTCCTTCTTCAACGGTGTCAAGGGTAACCCACTCACAAAAACCATGGTTACCCTCTCCCACTTCCAAAGTGGTATTTTCACTAGCTGCAAAAGTCCAGAAGGTAATTGATGTTCAGCTTTCACTTGCTGACAAGTTAGACATTTTCCCACAACTTCCGTTACCTCTCGCTTCAATCCAGGCCACCAATACAACTCGTTTAAGTCGAAATACATTTTTAGCACACAGACCTCCATGAGCTTCTTTCAGAATTGCTTGCCTCAAGTCAGAGTCCTTTGGAATACAAACTCTACCTCGGTAACATAGAACTCCCTCACTGTTCAGTCCGAACTCAGAAGCATCCCCATTTTTAACCAGTCAGAATCGAGAAACGAGGGACTCATCCCTCGACTATTTTTCCTTAATCTCATCCACCCAGGTCGGCCTAACTTGCAGTTCTACTAACAGACTACCGTCGTCATACAGACTCAAACGAGCAAGCATAGCTCTCAGATCAGATACAGTTCTACGACTTAGGGCATCAGCCACCACATTAGCTTTGCCTGGATGATACTCAATCGTGCAGTCATAATCCTTAAACAACTCTATCCACCTCCGCTGCCTAAGGTTCAGCTCCTTCTGAGTTAGCAAATACTTAAGACTTTTATGATCTGTGTATATAATACACCTTTCTCCGTACAGGTAATGTCTCCAAATCTTAAGTGCAAAAATTACCGCTGCCAACTCCAGATCATGAGCAGGATAGTTAACTTCATGTGGTTTAAGCTGTCGCGATGCATAAGCAACCACTTTACCCTCTTGCATCAGCATACAGCCCAACCTTACATGTGATGCATCACTGCATACGGTAAAATCTTTTCTAGACTCTGGCTGAATCAGTACAGGTGCCTCGGTCAGAACTTTCTTCAACTTCTTAAAAGATTCTTGTTGTTTCTCAGTCCAAACAAACGGAACTCCCTTCCTTATAAGCTTTTTCAAAGGCGCTACCATCACAGAAAATCCTTCCAAAAACCTTCTATAGTACCCAGCTAAACCTAAAAAACTTCGAATTTCTGACACTGACCTCGGTGGCTTCCATTCCAGAATCACTTCAATCTTTTGAGGGTCCACCTTGATCTCTTCAGCAGAGACAACATGCCCCAAGAAAGTTACCTCTCTCAACCAGAACTCACACTTACTGAATTTCGCATAAAGCACCTTCTCCCTCAGTACTTGCAATACAATACGAAGATGCTCATCATGCTTCTCCTCAGTTTCAGAATAAACTAGAATATCGTCGATAAAGATGACCACGAATCGATCCAAGTATGGCTGGAACACTCGATTCATTAGATCCATAAATGCTGTAGGTGCGTTCGTCAACCCAAATGGCATAACCAAGAACTCATAGTGACCATATCGAGTTCTGAATGCCGTCTTGTGAATATCCACCTCCTTAACCCTTAACTGATGATACCCAGATCGAAGGTCAATCTTTGAAAATACTGAAGCTCCTCTAAGTTGGTCGAATAAATCATCGATTCTCGGCAGTGGGTACTTGTTTTTAATCGTCAGTTTGTTCAACTTTCGATAATCGATGCACATCCGCATTGACCCATCTTTCTTCTTTACGAACAATATTGGTGTTCCCCACGGAGACACACTTGGTCTAATGAAGCCTCTATCCAATAACTCTTGAATTTGGGCTTTCAGCTCCACCAACTCCTTCGGTGCCATCCTATAAGGTGCAATGGACACCGGTGCCGTTCCAGGCAACAACTCGATTCCAAACTCAACCTCTCAGTTTGGGGGCAAACCCGGAAGCTCCTCTAGAAAAACATCTTGAAAATCCTTGACAGTTCTAACTTTATCCACTATCAGATCCTCAATTTCTGATTGGCTTACAAATGCCAAATAAGCCTCACATCCCTTTTGAATCCACTTCTCGACTCTCAATGCTGACACCACATTAGACAGATAATCCCTATGCTCGCCTATCACCAAAACCTCCTCATCCTTTATGGTCTTTAACATTATTCGCTTAGCAGAACAATCCAGAGTAGCCCTATGCTTAAGAAGCCAATCCATTCCCAAAATAAGGTCGAATTCTCCGAAAGGTAGCTCCATTAGATCTCCAGAGAAAAATTTTCCTTGAGTTTCTATAGACAAATCTCTATACAGTTTATCTACCCTAACTGAGTGACCCAAAGGACTTAGTACAGAGACCCCACTCACGGTCTCCTCAGAACGCACACCCAGCGACCCAGATATAGTACATGCAACATATGAATGGGTAGATCCAACATCTATCAGCGCAGTGTACGACATACTAGATATCATAAACGTACCAGTTATGACGTCAGGTGCATCACCCTCCTCACGGCAACGAGCTGTATACACCAACGCCGGCTGACGAGCCTCGACAAATCCAGCACCCTGCCAGGCGCTCCTCTTCCTCGACCATTTCCATTACCACCTCTGCTTTGCCCACGTCCTCTCGGAAACTGTGGTCCACCCCTCACTGGTTGAGCGACCCTCTGCTCTAAAACTTGAACCTGATCTGGTTCCTGGGGACAATCGTTAACCCTATGCTCCATAGATCCGCATCGGAAACAAGCACCATAATGTTTCCGACACTCACCCATATGCATCTTCCCACAATTCCTACAACCCTACGGTCTAACAACATTCATCGGTACTGCTCGAACTGGCTTCATTACCCTTGCTCTCTTAACATTCCTGTTCATATCACCTGAAAGTCCTGAATCTCTCCTAAAACTGTTCCAATCTTTCTCACGATTCTGTCTTTCTGTATGCTTCACTTCCTCAGCTATCTTAGCTTTCTCCACTAAAGCAGCGAAGTTACGCTCCCTTTGCGGAGTAATCAGCACCCTAATTTCATCTCTCAGACCATCCTCGAAGTGTACGCTATGCTCATACTCTGTAGCGACAATCCCAAAAGCATACCAGCTTAGTCTCAGAAACTCAGACTCATACTCAGCCACTGACTTACTCCCTTGGACCAGGTTCAGAAATTCTTTCCGGCGAGCGTCCACGTAACTAGCCCCAACATACTTTCCTTTGAAGGCTGTCCTAAATAGCTCCCAAGTCGCACTGTCAGCAGGAGTTCCATCTCTCACCGTGAGCCACCACTGATAAGGCTCATCCCTAAGTAATGATATGGCTCCCTTCAGCTTCTGCTCTACAGAGCAATCCAGATCATCCATAATCCGCTCTGTGGCTTCTAACTAATACTCAGCCACATTCGGAGCTACACCAGATACGCCCCTAAATATCTCTGCTCAATTGGCCCGGAGCCGCTCAGAAATAGACCCCCGAATTCCATTTCCCGTATTTTCCCCAGTAACCCTTTCTAAAACTCGGAGCATTGCCTGGGACAAAGCATCGCCCTCGGCACCTCGATCATGAGACTCTACCTTCGCTCTAGTGGTATCGGTGCATCTGCTGCCGGTACATGTCCTGAAGACGAGGATTCAGCCTAAGCATTACCTCAGCCACGTCCACGGCCTCTTCCACGAGCTGCTCGTGTACTCATTTCGTATTATCTGGTTAAGAATTTTATGAATCAGTTTAATATTTTAGTGTTTATTACAGATGTCTTATGAATAACAGTAATTCAGTGTTTGAGTTTGTTTCCTTTTGCAGTAGCCTAGCTACAGCCTCAGTCTACTTATTAGAGTTTCTATAGTTCCAGTGTTACCCTAACTAAAGTACCATGATAAGGTTTTGTACAAGCATATAACAGATATTTCAGAAACAATCAGAAAGGCTCAGAAAACTTACAGACTTGGGCCGGAGATTCGGTGTGCCACCTTCTAAAAAACCTAATTTTAGAAAACCGATTTTAATCTTTAAAATCATCTATTTGTAAAGAGAAAATATTGGAAACATTCTCGAAAATAATTTATAATCAAGTTCCAAAAAAAAACGATTTTTGAAAACCTTTATTCAGTGTTTCTTTACAAACTATCATTTTTAGACCCGTTCCACAGCTGAGTTATTGCAACTTGGCTTTAATACCACTAAATATAACACCCCAAACCCGGCCCAGACGTTATGGCCTGATCTGACGTGTCACATGGACTTACGACTTAGTATGCATTCGCTAGTTTAAGTGATTGGGGTGGTCTTTGTAAAAACAACGGTTGAATGAAAAGCCGGTTTATCAATCTTTAGGCTATCCATTTGTTGTGTTTGTTGAGTCTTGAAAACGTTCATTAATTTTGAAAACCCAGGCAGCCTAACACTAGCAGTTTCGTCATACTATAAATATAATCAGAAAATAAAACCATAGTGGAAAAAAGAAATTTAAATAGCGGCCTTATTACAACTTAAAACCCAAAATTAAATTAGAATATAAAAATAATAAAATAAACTAACTTAGAAAAACCAACTTTGTAGATGATGTGGCCACTCCGAATCCCTCACAGCTCCAAGGACACTATGGTTGGGGATTTCCTGCAGAGATGAAAATAAAGGGTGAGTTTGGTAAACTCAGTGTGTAACATAACCCAACCATAGCCCAAAATAGATCAAACCTCAGAGTTAGACTTATCTGGGCCTTGGCCCAGTACAGAAATTAGAATGAAACCCATAAGCCCATAGCAGATACAGAACAAATATATCATGAATGTAGAAATCCCAACCTAGAGCCATCCATAACACCCCCGTACCAGCCTTACACCATGTGGGGAGACTAGTCGACCCACCCAACTGCTACACACCACAGAAATTGCAGCGAGGCTGCTAGAAATTGTGACGAAGTCACCAGATACAGATATTTTAGCTAGGCCACAAGAACATATATATGTGGCGAAGCCACCAGATTGCAGCGAGGCTGCCAGATATTGTGACGAAGTCACCAGAACAGATATATGTGGCGAGGCCACCAGATTGCAGCAAGGCTGCCAGAACGCTTCCTCCTTCAATATAAACCCATGTCCCATGCAACAGTAATAATATGTCATGGCATACGTATACAGAAACAAAACTTCATGCTTTTCAAAAAAAAATAACCCTAGGGGTAAAATCGTAATTTTGCATGCATAAGGGTATTTCAGCAATTATTACCTTTTGCTAAGGTTTCATGCTCATTCTAATGTTTACCAAGTACTCAGAAGTACTTACCACGTCTTTTTACCAAAGTGGGTCCGTTGGCCCATTGGCCGATTTTCGACCCATTAAGCCCAAAAATACCGTTGTGCACGAAAATGCACACTCTGCACTCTAATCATCCACATGCCTCATATTCATTAATAACTGTCTCACGAGCGCTTGCACGCTTGCAAGTTCACAAAATACTAACGTTTTGGTATTTCAGCTTTTACCGATTCAGTCTAAGGGAGGGTGTCATTTACACACCTGGTTGATGATGATTGATGACGATATCTCCCACGTGATAATCCTGTTAGGAGACTGCAGTTAATCTGCACTCCAAACACTCTTAGCTGATGCCCAACCCAAACGAGCACGTCATAAAGCGAAAGGGATCAGCTAAGAAGGGTATGCCTACACTCCTCATGGTTTGCTCTATTTAACGCCAGCTCTCCATCTACTCTTATGTTAGCTTACCGATGTGGGATCCCTCCATTACCAGAGTTTAAAACCAATACCAACTATTGCCGTCCCAACATAGCAAAATAATCAACCTCTGCGTACCAAGGGATTCGAACCAAAGTCCTCTCACATGCCAACTCATGCTACCACCACTAGGCCATCAACTCATTTGTGTCAAAAATATAACACATTAAACTTTAAAGCGCACCTACTTGCTTCCAGATTTATTAAAAAGAAAAACCAAAATATATTGCAAGAGCCAAGACTTGAGCCTTGGACCCCTTGCTTCCTCTATGGCGTCACTTCCTTATCCCCAAAGTGGCGCCACCTTGCCACTACACCACACTCCTTTTTGTGTCATCTTTTACCCCTTTACGCTTAAAATCCCAAATGCCAATTGCATCACCTGTTCATAAAATTAAAATTTTGAAGACTACCACGGATTTAACTTAAGTTTGGGCCTTCCAAAGGCCCACTAACCTACTAAAATATATATATTAACCAACCAGAATACACACAAATTTTAAAAATCACAGAAACACAGAAAACCCGAAAATTGGGGCGTTACAACTTAAAACTTCTTAATTATTCAGGTTTTCTTTTATCCGAATCCCAGACTCAAAGCCCAACTCTTCTAGGCCCCAAATTCAAGGTGTTACATATAATAAGATTTTCTAGCACGAGAGAATGGCCCAACTTCAAGTGTTTGAACTAATACTCCACAAACCTCATTATCTAGCTATTGCATGTGAGTACAAACATGCTCTAAAGGAATATACCATTGGGTCAGGAACCCAAGCCCACCCTTTAGCCAACACCTCACCTGAATGAATTTTTTCTGTTTAGGTGAAGGTTGGAAGCCCAGTTTTTTATTATGGGCACATACCCTTGACGAGCACTAAAATGGGCCGGTCAAACCGAGGCTCCCCAAAAAGTTACCTTTAACTTGTATAATCATAGAAAAACTCCAAGAGGTGGTTCACCCCTTAGGTTACAATCGATGAAATAGGCAACTAGGGTCCATCAAGAAAAGCCAATGAGTTGCCAAAGTGTGAACCCATACTCATTAAGAACAGAGCAAAAGAAAGAATTAATGGAGAGATGAAACCTTTCCTTAAACACATGAAGCGGAAAAAGGATGTCGTCGGAGGTGTCACTCAGTCAACACTCGCCTTGAAAAAGGCTTCAGTCATACAAGAAATTGGAAAATTGAATTCCTCGAACACTCAAGTAGCGGACCATTTCCCCTGTGATGTGGTACAACGGAAAGAGACAGTTTCCATCGAAGTATGTATACCACGAGCACTGGGTACAAACCCATCGTCTTTATCATTACCACTACGTCCTTTCTTACTACCACTACTACGATGGCTAACCCCCTTGTGATGACTAAGTTTGATCCTAAGCATTTTAAGGGTAATAGAAAGAAAGGAAAAGAAAAAGGGAAACCTTCGAGAAATTACCTGAAAAACTTGCGAGAGATCGTCAAAGAAAGAAGAAAACTGAACATAGATGTGGGAAATAGTGAAATACAAGTGAGGGGAAAACTTAGAGTAACTTAATCAATAAGGAAGAAAGGGAGAATTTCAAGCAAGACACCTCTTAACTTCACGGCTCAATTTAAATAGCCGAACATATAAAGGAAGTTTGGTTGAAATAGATCAGATGATTCAAATTCCCAAACTCTATGGGTGACACCTGGAAAAGGAGGAAAGGGTTTCTTCCTAAACCCCACGATAATTGGGAAACCGGGAATGTCCGTTAGAGAAAATCATTCATTAAGTATCTGCTAGAAGCAGTACACGCTCAAATAGACCAAGTTCCATGACTTTGATGTAGTCTATACTAAACATGTTGGCCTAGTTTGAATACAATTTTCTTGCACAGTGGAAAATTAAAATTTTGAAAATAGACCCGGTTTGTGATATTTATAATAATAAAAATTAACCAAATTCATACCTGCATTTTGGATAAGAGAATCCTTGATGTTTTCTGGATTTCAACCAAATGAACTTCTTTACTATTCTCATACTATGACTTGCTTCGAGTGTGGGCTCAAACCAATTGAATCAAAACACAAAACTAGAAAAGACTTTATTTATGGTGTGAAAAATGAAAATTTTCACAAAACTAGAAAAGACTATTTATGGTGTGAAAAATGAAAATTTTCTCTTCTTTAATAGAAATCGGAAAAATTATTATTCCAAAAAAATATGTTTGTAAGTTTAGAATAATTTCTCTTAATTTTCTGACAAAATAAAAATCTCTTAAAAGTTGTGTTAATAGCTCTATCAGTGTCATCTATTTATAGGAAGAGAAGATAGAACCCTTGTAGATTTGTAGAGGTTTGTTTTAAATAGGAAACAACATTCTACTTAGAATTGGAGAAGGATGAATGACTCACCCTTGTATTTCTACTAGGGTTACCACCCCATTCATTTTATATGAGGGGCTTTGGGCCTCTCTCACTTTCGGTCCAATTATGAGTACTACTTAGGCCATTTGACTTAGTACTCTGTAATATGATCCAATCCAATTCAGTTTTTCTATTTTCCAAAATAAAATTTAATATATACATATTAAATAATTTTCTCACCCCAATTTTATCCCGATAAATTTTAGCAATTACCTCAGATAAAATTTTGACAATTTTGCCCCCACTAAAATTCTGACAAAATTCATACAATATGTCACAACTCTATGTTCACTATGACCAAATGATTTATTTACATTTTCGGGCTTCAAAACAGTCCAAAACCATAAACTCATTCTTCCATCATTTTTAAGTAATCCTATAGAGGATTGCAAGTTTCCATTTTCATTTTCATTTCAATTTCAATTTTTGGAAACTTACATTCATTTCCAGATTTCATTCTCTATTTAGAAGAAAACCATAACCCTTCCTAAATGTTTCCCAATTCTCTTTTTCTATTCATTCCGTTCATTTCTATTCAAACAAGCAATTCATTTCTAGTTTCAACGAGCTAACGAAGAGACTGATTCAACATATATGGTTGAGGCTGAAATGATTTATAATTAAGTTCTATCTTTTTCCCTATTAATTATAAACTCATTTAGTCATGAAGTCATTCCACTATAGTATCATTACTAAGCTCTCCTTAACGACATACCATTACGAAAGCAACTACTCAGTGCTCGTCCAATGACCTTGTCATTAGTGTGTTACCCTTATAAGATATCCTTGATCTCTTTGGGATAGTATTTGTTCTCCCAAAATGATCCTATTTTATCTCCTGGTAACCATTACATCTTCTTTCATGAAAAGTCAATCACTATCAAATAGTAATCAAGTCGTCCACCACAAAGACGGATGACTCGTGGCCATTTTTACTTTTCATCAACCATGCAATGCCAATGAGAGGATATTATCCCATGTTTCGGTCTATGAATTTCACTGTTGTGAATGACGATACATATTACAGAAGTTGTACATCCAATGTACGGTTCCTTATCTATTTGAACTTAGGCTTTTACTTGCATCAAAGTGTATGAGTCACGTATACATAATCCGTCATCTACATAGAATTTAGGTATGTCACACTATGAATATCACAAAAGAAAAAAAATCCATAAACAGATTCAATATCTATTCTTCTTTAGTCGTATCTGATGTACTATCAGTCTAGTCAGTCACATCTATATATCTATCTTCTGGGAGTCATCCCCTCCGATGCTTAAGTCTATATATCTCCCCCATTAGACTTGATAGATGAAATATTAGTCTTTCAATCTATTTTCTCATTTTCGATTAGACTAAGGACATATTTAGGTTCATCTACAAATACAAATTATCTTTCCGTACTGTGATCCGACCAAGTAATACCTCTTAGTATTAATTTAAACAATAGACTACCAATGAGCAACACTTTCTTCTATTTTACTTTGCATGAAAAGTTCATTTTCTTTCAATAATACGAAGCATATTAATGTAATCAACAATTTTTTTTATTAACTAACCTATTCGAAAAAATTACAAGTGTATATTGACGAAATGCTACGCTTAGGGCACCAAATCCAACAGTCTCCAACTTACCCTAGCAAAGTAGATGAGTCATGATTCGCATTCTTATGCCCCTCGATATGTTTCCCACAGAGCTCTTTAGCTATAAGAGTCTTAGCTAAACAAATCCCTAGGATTTGTCCTCACATGTAATCTTTGACAACGTCTACCATTCTGTCAAAAACTACTGCCTCCCTTATGTGTTTTTTCCTTATGTGGTTAATTTAGGTTTAGCTATATCCACACTATTATAGTGCCATAGCTTTTCCATACCTAATATTTGGCCCTCCATAGTGAATTTAGTAGTGCAACCCTACTTAACAGTTGTTCACACTATGGCTTATCGTCCATGAAAAAAACATAGCCGAATATCAATTTCCTCAAATTTCAACACATTTGGAAGTCAAAATCAGTATATCCGGTAAGAGTGAGATCTCCTTTGGAATATGCAAGCATATAATCCCTCGTGCTTCATAAATACTTAAATATATGCTTAATTTCATGTCAGTGCCTTAGTCTTAGGTTCGTCTAATATCAACTTACCAACCCAAATGCAAAATAGATAACTGGGTGTGTGCATATCATACATGAGGCTTCCTACTGCCGAAGCATAAAGAACATTTCTGTAACACCCCGAACCCGAGGCCGTCGCCGGAGTCGAACACGAGGTGTTAACAGACTTCAAACCACTTAAAAAAAATTTCCCAGACAAGCTGCCAATCTGCGTACTAGTCGCTTTAAAAATCATATCTTGAGTTCTGAAACTTGAAATCCAGTTCCATAAATTTTCCATAAAACTAGACTTATATGCCCATATATATATTTTTTTCTAGAATTTTTGGTTGGGCCAATTAGTACAGTTTATTAGTCAAAGTCTCCCATGTTACAGGGATCGACTACACTGACCTTTGCGCATTACGACTTGGATATCTCCCTGTACAGGGCTTCATTACTGATGTCGTTTGTTTCTATAGAAACTAGACTCGAAGGGGAATCTATGCACATATGGCATGACTTCTAATTATCTCTGGTGAATTTATAATAAATTTCCAAATTCGGAACAGGGAATCCAGAAATTGCTCTGGCCCTATTTCACAAGAGTTTAATTATCTCCTAACATACAGCTCATATGGTCGTTTCGTTTCTTCTATATGAAAATAGACTCATCGAGATTCGATTACATAATTTATTCATTAATTAATTCCACTCCTACTATTTTTAGTGATTTTTCAATCTCACGTCACTACTGCTGCCAGCATCTGTTACTAAAGCAACTATGCCTATTTCGTGATTTCTCCTTGATCTAACTAGTAATTCATCATACATATCACAAATTATGATCATGACTAGCCATGCCAAGGGCTAATCATTGTCAAACATCTCCCTACTACACTATTGCCATATCATGAATTTTGACACCAAAAATAATCAACCATGACATATGGCATAAAAATCGAATTTCCAAGACTTACGACCTACCATTATAGAACCAAATCCAACCGAACATTTATGCCATTTTCGCATGGCTAAAAGTTTACATACCAAATTTCAACAAAACATATTATCCTATACATGCCGAAATGTTCTCCTAAACCGACTAAAAAGAAGATACCAAAAGTTGCTAGCCGGTGTGATGACTTCGATGACGGCCCGATCACGCAAAAAGAGACGAGTCCAAGAAACCTAAAATAGGTGACAAGGAAACACCGAGTGAGTATATAACTCAGTAAGTCATAAGCAATGCACTACCATCCATTAATAACATTATCACAAGAGGAAACAAAATGGAACGAGGCTAGTTACTCCATCCATACCGAACCATACCATAGTTCCTTAGACCTATCGGTTCGATCTCATACCAAGTCATGCATTCACATTCCATATACTAATCAATAGGATATTTGAGGCATTTTCATACATCATTGTATTTTCGTTACAATCATACAACTAAACGACCTTTCACCTATTCCACGATAAATCTTATGTACGTGACTTCAATTATAATTGTCACATAGGTTCAAACTTACCAAGCTCAACTCCAAATATAAACATAGCGCCTATTAGCCATGAACTCAAGGTACTTACCCGATCCGCTGTCCGTGATCAACTCAATAATGTCGCACACTTAGTGTCCATAGTGATTCAAAAGTATATATTAAGTCCGTACACTCAGTGCTATATAATCAACTCGCACACTTAGTGCTATATAATCAAACTCGCACACTTAGTGCTGTACAATTTAAACCCGCACACTTAGTGCCAATCTCATGATCATAAATGTTTATACCCGTACACTTAGTGCCGAGATCAACAACTCAATACATCTCACCTCTTTTCTTTTCATTCAACACTTTCATCACCACATGCATACATGTATATATATATTTATCATTCCATTCAGCATCATTACATAGACGTTATGACCATTTAAATTAATACAAACTATATGCTTAATGACTTACTTTGTGTTGGGTAAGACGGTTCCAACTCGGCTACTCGATGATCTTTTCTTTTCCTTTGCTTGATTCTCCTCCTTTAACTCCTTGAGCTTAATCAATAAATCAACTAGTTTAACCATCTTGCTAAACATTCATAATTCAATTACACATGCATATGTATGTCTGTATATTCGGCAACCATCCTCACTAATTACCCATTTAGTCGATTATACACATAATTAAAGGTAACATCACGAATGGGCATACTTATGTATATATATATGTATATATATATACTTCGGAATGGGCATCACAATTAGATTTAACACCACCTTCACACTCAATTAGATGGCCGAATGCATGTATATATGCACAATGTCAACTATAACATCATTTAAACACCTAATTTCATCTCATGAACACTCGACCCATTTTTACCCCATATGGCCGAATGTGTAAGATTACATTCAACACCACCGATGTACTTAATTAGGTGGCCAAATATACCAAGTTAGACTTGACATTATACGTCACAAGAACTCTAATTTAATTTGTCAATTGCTTGGCCAAGAACTCACAAGTGCCTTATCTACAACCTATTCGGCCTTACTACTTAAACTTAGCCTTTCATACACTTATCTCTATTGTTTTAGAAGGCCGAATCCTTATGTGTTCCAACATCTAGCTTACTCAATTCAACACATCAAAACGACATTTAGGCCGATTTTGCTAGCACACAAGCCTTTGACCGAATGTCCTTGACCTCTAGTCACCTAAATTTTTATTCTTTAAAACTCATCCAACTCATATTTTTCATTGACAACCTCCTTAACTTCAATTTATTCACATCTTTAATCATGCTACATTCGACCATTATTTAACAATAATTCATGTATCCTTTTTATTAAACACTCAAAATCAACCATCTTCATACCTCATCACCAAAGACATCAAAATACCAACCAAGAATGTAACATTCATGGCCGAATATCATCTCCATCAATTAACAAAATTTGAACCATGGCTAGGTAGATTTCAAACTTACAACTTAAAATATACATGAATCTCAAAGAATAATATCAAACATACCTCAATCTAGTTACATGCATGGCCAAACTTCTTAGAAACTTTTCCCCTAGGCACCGAATATTCAAGAGCTTCTTAATCAACTTAAAGGTGACCAAATGCCTTAACTTCAATTTCTTCTTTTTCTTTCTTTAGGTACGGCAATTGTAATAAGGAAAAGGATGAACACTCCTTCTTCCTCCCTTATTTTATTCATCTTTTTCCTTTTTAATTCCTTTCTTTTATTTATTCTAATTTACTTACCAATATTAAATAATAAACAACATAAACTTGGAGGAATGGAACCATGCTTGGCCGGCCACTTATCATGAATTGGGCACTTTGACATGCAAACCCAAACTTTCCTATTTTAATACTATTTGGTCCTTACTTATTTACCTATCATAATTTTCTAAGTCTCTCAACTAGATCCTTTCAAGCAAAATTCACATTCCTAATATAAAATTAAAACATCAAATTTTTATACAAGTACTATCACACATATAAGATATGCAAATAAAATTTTAACTAAATTTTATGACTCGGTTTTGTGGTCCCGAAACCACATTCCGACTAGGGTCGAATTAGGGCTGTCACAACTTTTCATATGGAGAGATGAAATCTTGATACGAATTTCACTTCTTCCTATCAATAATTGTATAACTCTTCAATATCTTGTCTATATACTAAAGCCTGAGATAGTGTTATTGCTTTGTTCTTTCTATCCATTATGATTCTAATGCCTAGAACAAAATTAGCTTCTCCTAAGTCCTCCATGCTAAATTGTTGGGTTAACCACAATTTAACAAGTGACAATGTCCCTACATCATTTCTAATGAGTAGAATGTCATCGGCATATAGAACAAGAAAGACCACATGTCCATCCTCTAAATGTTTGTAAACACAAAATTCATCTACGTTCTACTCAAATCCAAAAGTGCTTGATCAAATCTTTGATTCCATGAATGGGATTGTAACAACCCATTTTTGGATCAAATCAGAACAGTGGTTTCAGGACCACAAATCTAAAGTAGAAATATTTATTTTATTATTTCTTTAAGGTCTACAGCATGATAGAATAAATGAGTGAAAATTTTGTTAAGAAATTTTATCAATTGAGTGCTAAATTTGACTAAATTAACTAAATTGCAATAGGTGCAAAATTTGAGTTCTAAAAGTTAAAGGTGTCTAATTGTTATGAAGTTTTGTTTAGAGGTCCTTAAATGGAAATTAGACCATTATACCTTAGGTGGACAAAAATGGACATGGTTAGGTGAAATTTTAAAGTTATGCATTAAGGGTATTTTAGTAATTTGGCTAATAAGGACAACATTAACTAAATAAAAGACGTCCATCTTCTCAATTTCATCCCCCCATAGCCGAAATTCACAAGGAAGACATAGCTAGGGTTTTGGCAAAGCTTTCAAGCTCGATTGTAAGTCCGTCATTGTCCTGTTTTTAATGATTTTTATATTTTTGAGATCGTTGTAACTTGATTTAGCTATTTCAAGGACTAATTTGAAAGAAAGTTAAAATCTAAAATTTTACCCATGTTGAATATGTTTGTATTTTGATGTTTGATGGTAGAAAATACATGTTTCGTTGTTAGTTAAACAACGTTTGTAAAGTGATTTTGATAAAGACATTAAATAGGAACTTATTTGTAAAAGTCTATAAAATGTGTAGAAAAGTGCGAATAAATGAAAAATGTGAGTTGTTATGAGTACAAATAATTTTTGGCTAGGCTTCAATTTTGATAAAATTGAAAGAAATTCATTTTATGAACCTAGAGACTAAATTGTAAAATTTGAAAAGTTTGGAGCAAAAATGTAAATTTTGCCATAATGTGTTTTTGGGCTGAATTGAATAATGTAATGATTAAATAAGTTAAATATGGTATTATAGATCAAGAAAAACGAAGTTCGAGTCTAGATCGGGGGAAACACAAAGTAATTGATGAATAGATCCCTTTGGCCATTTTTTATGACCAAGGTAAGTTCATATGTTAAATAAACTGTAAGACCGCTTATCGGTACCTGAGATTGGGACAAGGTACGAGGCATTACCGTACACAGACAGGGCATTTTCAAAACACATGCATTATCAGATTTCATTCCAAATTAAAACCAATCAAACAAAATCATATTGTCCATATCATGGACCTACGAGGTACTAAACATACATTAAAAACAATTCGGGACTAATTAGAAAACTTAAGAGAATTCTAAGAAAATTTCTAGGGTTGAGCCTCACACGCCCGTGTGGAGGCAATGCACACGACCATGTACTTTGGTACACGCTTGTGTCCCTTACCCGTGTGGGATTTCTAAAAATTATTTTCCTTTTCGAACCTACAGGGTTTTTCACACGGCCTAGACACGCCCATGTCCAAAAGCCTAGACATTATATTTATGATGTCATCACTCATTTAGAGGCACACGGCCATGGCATACGCCCATGTTCTAGGACGTGTCCTTCAAACAGTTGAGACACACAGCCATGTCTCTACCCATGTGTTTACTACCATGCAAACTATCTTAGAAATTTTAGGTGCAGGGGACACACGACTGAGCAACATGCCCAAGGGGCTAGCCGTGTGTCGCACATGGCCCAGACACATACCTTTTTGGAGACTATTTTCCAAGCCATTGGTCACCCTCAATCACTCATACATTCAAACACACTTTACAACATGCAACATGACATATTTATACACTCAAACATTGCACACCATTTAGAAGCATTCCATTCCCATTTCATGTATTATTAAACTTGTTACCATAACCTCAAATTGTGTATTCATGCACATAGTTATTTTAAGTCATTAGGTCATCTTTTAACCTTTAACACTTAATCCACACTTTACCATACATTCATCAATCAACAGCATACTACATCATTATCATGCATTCATCAAGCAACAACATACCCTACCATCAAGACAATAACACATGCATGCATGGATAATTAGATTACAACCCAAATGATCAAATATGAGCCATATCACATGGCCATTACAAAAGAATCATCATCATCATCATAAGCATTCACAAATTGGCCAAATAACATGACACATATCACAAAATCACCAAGTTCCTATACATGCCATAGTCAAAATAATAATTTCACTATACCCAATAGTCTTTTGATAGTGTGGTCGAATACTCCGACAGCTTCCGATCCCCGAGCTAGCTTGGCGGAACTACAAGCTAGCTTGGCGGGACTACAAAGGATGGAAAGAGAGGGGAGTAAGCATTAAAGCATAGCAAGTCTACATACAAATAATATGCAATAGTGGTAAACAATTAACATGCAAAAACATGATAACATACACATAAAGATTATTTGACATTCAAACCTCTTTGCTTACTCATCATATGCATATACATACTTGCTCATCTTAACTCGATCTTTATCAAAGCATTACTCATAGGTTTAGCGTATGTACCTATACTCATCGTAGAGCATCAATACCCATACCTCTTTCATATGCCCTCCTCAAGACTTTCATTACAATCGTTACATTACCCGTTGAACACTCGAAATACTATTGGATATGCGGAAACCTTGCACATAAGTGCCACATATACAAACGTAGCCGAAGCTACCAAATAACATGTAACACATCCATAATGAACTCGAACCTCTCAACGACCTCGGATCTTACATGAATCGCATCCTTCAAGAACTCGAACCACTAAATGAGCTCGGATGCTTGAATCCATAATGAACTCAGATCTCTCAACGAGATCGGATCCACATACCTCACGAACCCGGACCACTCAACGAGTCCAGACTTCTTAGTTCCTAGTGACATGTAACTTGTATCCTAAACTATTCCTAAGGTTCAAACGGGGTTTTACCTCTCTTGCATATAATATCTCCATCATACTTGCTTGTAACGTCGTGAATAACGACCATAATAATATTCATGCTTTCATAACAATCAACAAGCATATAACTCATAATTACAATAAAACATTTATTTCTATATATTAAAGCGTTAAAACATACTACAATGCCACATTATTTGCATATGTACTTACCTCGATACAAAACGATGATAATCGAGCCTAGTCGTCTTATACTTTATTCTTTCCTCGATCAAGACCTGATCCACGTTTTTCTTGATCTATAACGCCAAATTTAACTTATTTATTATTTACATTGTGGAAATAGGTCCATAAATCATATTTTTTGCAAATTTACATTTTGACCCCTAAACTTTCACATATTTACAAATTAGCCCTTAGGCTCGTAAAATGAAATGCATGCATTTTCTTGATTACCCAAGCTTGGCCGAACCTCTTCTATGCTTATATCAGCCCATATTATCTTTTATTTCACATTATTACTACTCACTTTTACACTTTTACAAACAAGTCCCTTGTTTAGGTGTTTTCACTAAAAATCACCTAATAAAATATGTTCACCATGCATCAAACATTCATATTACTCCATAAATCATCAATATACAAGCATGTCATGCATGGTTCAATTTTCATACATGAACCCTAGCTCAAAATATAGCTAGAAATGGGTAGATCATGTTACCGAGACTTCAAAAATACAAAGAACATTAAAAATGGGGCTTAGGAACACTTACTATTGAGCATGGAAATGTTAATCAAAACCCTAGCTATGGTTTTTTGTGATTTTCGGCAGCAAATGAGGAAGATGGACACATTTTTTGTTTGATTTTCCCTTTTTATTCTTTTAATTACGAATGACCAGAATGCCCTTAGGGTTTCTCTTTCCAATTTTTTCTATGCATGTCTATTTTTGTCCAAAATTTTAGAAATTGGTCAAATTGCTAATTAGGACCTTCTAATTTCTAATTAATACAATTTCATGCTTAAAGCTTCTAGAATGTAAGTTCTTCACTTTTTACAATTTGGTCCTTAAAATGCAATTAGACATTTTATGCATAGAATTTCTTCATGAAACTTTCACACAAGCATGCATTAATAACATAAACCTCATAATAATCATAAAATAGTTATTTCTATCTCAAATTTATGGCCTCGAAACCATTGTTCCGACTAGGCCCTAATTCAGGATGTTACAACCCTCCCCCCTTTAGGGATTTTTGTCCCCGAAAATCTTACCGATAAATAGGTTTTGGTATTGTTTCCGCATAGCCTCCCTGGGCTCCCATGTAGCCTTTTTGCATGTCTTTGCCACAAAACTTTCACAAGAGCAACACTTTTGTTTCTCAATTGTTTGACTTCCCGATCCAAGCTCTTAACAGGTTCCTCACCGTAAGTCATGTCCAGTCTGATTTCAACTTCAGTCAATATAATCACATGTGAAGGGTCGGATCTATACAGGTGTAACATAGACACATAAAACACATCGTGAATCTTTTCTAATTCAGCTGGCAAAGCCAATCGATAAGCAACAGGCCCTATCCTTTCAGTAATCTCATACGGTCCTATAAAACGAGGACTCAACTTTCCTTTTCTACCGAATCTCAAAACCTTCTTCCATGGTGATACTTTCAAGAACACTTTGTGACCAACTTGATACTCAATTTCTTTCCTTTTCAAATCCTCATACGACTTTTGTCTGGCCGATGTCACTTTCAAACAATCACGAATTACATTAACTTTTTCCTCAGTTTCCTTAATCAAATCTACTCCATGAATCTTATTCTCCATAAGCTTAGTCTATTACAATGGTGTATTACATTTACGTCCATACAATGCTTCATAAGGTGCCATCTTCAAACTTGTCTCATAGCTATTATTATAGGCAAATTCAACCAAAGGTAGGTACTTTCCCAACTACCTTGAAATTCAAGAACACATCTAAGCATATCTTCAAGTATCTGAATTACTCTCTTGGATTGTTCGTCAGTCTGTGGATGAAAAGCGGTACTAAAATTTAGCTTTGTACCAAAAGCTTCTTGTAACTTCTTTCAAAATTACAAAGTAAACCTCGGATCCCTATCCGAAATAATCGATAAAGGTACTCCATGAAGTCTCACAATCTTAGAAATATACAATTTGGCTATCTTATCAAGTGAATAATCAACGCGTACCGGTATAAAATGAGCCGACTTAGTCAGTTTGTCAACCACTACCTATACGGCATCTTTCTTTCTTGGTGTTAACGACAAGCCTGTCACAAAGTCTATAGTAATTCTGTCCCATTTCCACTCGGGAACTAAGATAGGCTGAAGTAAACCTGAAGGTACCTGGTGTTCGACCTTTACATGTTCGAAAATCAAGCATCTCGACACAAATTCGAATATATCTCTTTTCATGCCATTCCACCAATACATTTTCTTTAAATCATTGTACATTTTTGTGCTACACGGGTGAACTGGCATACCTATGTTATGGGCCTCATACAAGATATTCTAAATCAACTCAGCATCCTTCAGAACACAAATCCTTCCACGGAATCTCAGACAACCGTTAGGATCTTTCTGAAAATCTGATTCACTACCCGACTCACACTGAGCTTTCTTGGCTTGTAACTCTTTATCCGCATCCTGAGCATCACAAATCTATTGAAGAAAAGTCAGTCTAGCTTTTAACTTTGCTAAAAACACCATCATGATATAAGGCTAGCCGTGCGTTTATAGCTTTAAAAGTGAATAAAGACTTTTCTGCTTAAGGCATCAGCGACTACATTTGCCTTACCAGGGTGATAATCTATCACAAGTTCATAATCTTTTAACAATTCAAGCTATCTTTGTTGCCTCAAGTTAAAGTCCTTTTGAGTCATCAGATATTTAAGACTTTTATGGTCTGAATAGATACGGCATCTCTCCCCGAATAGGTAATGTCGCCAATTCTTCAAAGCAAATACAACAGCGACTAACTCTAAATCGTACGTAGGATAGTTCTTCTTATGGGGATTCAGTTGCCTCGAAGCGTAAGCTACCACCTTTCCTTCTTGCATTAGTACACAACCTAGTCCATTCAAGGATGCATCACTATAACGCCCCTGCACCCGAGACCGTCGCCGGAGTCGAGTATGAGGTGTTACTAAACTTAATTCATTAATTAAACAGCTTAAACAATTTATTTTAGAATTTCAAGATAAGCTGGCCAACTGCGTCACAGTTGCTTAAAAATTCATATCTCAAGTTTCGAAACTCAAAATTAAGATCCGTAAATTTTCCTTGAAACTAGACTCATATATATATCTACTAATTGTTTTCTAGAACTTTTGGTCAATCCAATCCCTTTATTTTATTAGTTAAAGTCTCCCCTGTTTCAAGGTTCGACTACTCTGACCCCTGTGTATTACGAATCAGATATCTCCCTGTACAGAATTTCAATGATTATGCCGTTTGTTTCTCATAAAAATAGACTCAATAAGGAATCTTTAAATATAAAGTACAGATTATAATTATGTTTTTACAATTTTTTTGTGAATTTTTAAATTCAGAACAGGGGATTCAGAGACCACTCTGACCCTGTTCCACCAAAACTTAAATATCTCATAAAATATAACTCATATGAAAATAGACTCATCAAGCTTCAATTTCGTAACTTAGTCATCATTTAATTCCATTTCTACTATTTTTAGTGAATTTTAAAATTCACATCACTGCTGTTGTATGACTCTGTTTTATGGCCAATTTTACCATTCCAAGGATTTTCATGGTTTAGTTAAGACATAAAGCATACATGTTATCATATATAAACTTGATTAGCCATTCCAATAGCTAATCATTTACAAACCCTTTTCTTAGATCATTTATACAAAGTGAGTATATTGCTATACATGCCACACTCATAACATACAAGCCAATTTACCAATTTAGGTCTTCGGATAGTGTGAGCGAGCCTTCGACCTATCCTGATTCTCAAGCCGGCTTGTCAAAACTACAATGAAGGAAAAGGAGAGAGTAAGCATAAATGCTTAGTAAGTTCACATGCAAATAACAAGTAACATAATCATGCCATTCAACATAAACATTATTTGCATAAACAACACCAAGACATTCATGTTACATTTGCATTTAATATCTTACTACAATTCATCATACTAAGTTCTCAACCCGAGGGTTTAAACAGGTACCTATTAAATTTTTTTATTCACCACACTTACCAACATGTCACCTTCATATTAGGCATTCTCCTTATTCTATGAGAGATCTCTCGTTGAACACATCGGAATATGATTTCGGATACACGAATAATGTGCACATAAGTGCTATACTCATAGTTAAATAAGCTCAATAGCTTTCGAAATCTATGTAGCCAAGCTACCATGTAACCCGCCCATAAACGAACTCAGACTCAACTCAACGAGCTCAGACGTTCGCATCCATAAGTGAACTCAAACTCAACTCAACGAGCTCGGATGCCTAGTTACATCTTATAAACTCGGACTCAACTCAATGAGTTCAGAACTCAACCATCCTAGTGACATGTCACTTGTACCCTAATCTATTCCCAAGGTTCAAATGGGATTCTTTTCAATTACACATTTCGATCGCCTTATTCGGAATATAGAAATCGATACTTGCTAACATCTCATACTTATCAAGTTGTTCACATAATTTGCATATCACCAAATAATAATTTACAAAACATCATATTTCATGATAATAAGTATCATGTCATATAAATAACATTAAATCACTTAAAATAAAAATTATGTTACCTTATTTACACATGAACTTACCTCGATACAAAATTTTAGCAATCGAGCCTATTCCTCGTAAACTTTGTTTTTCCCTCGATCACGACTTGAATCTCGTTTCTCTTGATCTA
This sequence comes from Gossypium hirsutum, assembly GCF_007990345.1. Lineage (NCBI taxonomy): Eukaryota > Viridiplantae > Streptophyta > Magnoliopsida > Malvales > Malvaceae > Gossypium > Gossypium hirsutum. The sequence continues at coordinate 71,390,705 of NC_053430.1, forward strand.
TAATGCCAAATTAATTTTATTTAATACATACATTCATCAAAACAGCCCTTAGTACGAACTTTGGAAAAATTACCATTTTGCCCCTAAACTTTCACATATTTGCACTTTTGCCCCAATAATCGTAAATTAAACCTCATCTTATTTTCTTATGTATTATGACATGCTGATCATTTTTCCCTTCTATGGAAACATCAAATTCACACTCTAACATGTACTTATGACTATTAGATATTTTTACCGATTAAGCCCTTTTACTCATTTTCACTTAAAACCAAGTAGCACAAGTTGTCTAACATATTTAAAACCTCATATTCTATCATAAAACACCAAAATACATAGATTTCACGTATAGGTATTTTTCCAATTATGAACCCTAGGTTGAATTATTGCTAGCATAATTTAAATCGAGCTACTGGGATTCCAAAAACGTAAAGAACATTAAAAACGGGGCTTGGAATCACTTACTATGGAGCTTGGAAGCTTGAAACAAACCCTAGCTATGGAGAACCCTTGAAATTTAGGCCTAATGAAGAAGATGGACAAAAATTGGCTTTTAATTTTGTTTTTAATTCATTTTAATAACTAAATGACCAAAATGCCCTTAATTAAAAACTATGGTGTTTTATCTTCCTTTAGGTATTTTTGTCCAAACTAGTATAATGGTCTGATTACTATCAGAGGACCTCCACTTTAAAAACCCATTACTCACAAGTACTTAATACCTTTGTGAACTAGAACACACATTTTACAACTTCTGCAATTTAGTCCTAAAATCAAATTGGACCCTCTATCGATAAAATTTCTAAACGAAATTTTCACACAATCATGCAATCATGCCATAGACATTAAAATGAAAAAAAAATAAATTTTTCTACCTCGGATTTGTGGTCATGCAACCACTATTCTGATTAGGCCCTAATTCAGGATATTACAATCACAGTAAATCACAAATTCTTTCCCTGATTCTAGTTGTACTAACACCGGTGCCTCGGTTAACAACACTTGCAATTTCTCAAAACTCTACTGACATTTCTCTGTCCATTCGAACTTAACATCCTTTCGCAACAATCTTGCCATTGGGGTGGCTATCATCGAAAATCCTTTCACAAACCGTCTATAATAACCAGTTAGACCCAAAAAGCTCCTAACTTCAGTTACGTTCCTCTGTGGGTTCCATTCAACAATAGCAGAAATCTTATTGGGATCAACTCGTATACCATCCTCGGAAACAATGTGGCCTAAAAACCCAACCTCTTGAAGCCAAAACTCGCTTTTTCTAAACTTGGCATATAACTATTTATCCCTCAGAGCCTGTAAAACTGTTCTCAAGAGCTCGGCATGCTCTACCTCATCTTTAGAATAAATCAGAATATCATCGATAAACATCACAACAAACTTATCTAAATATAGCTGAAAAATTCTGTTCATTAAATCCATACACACAGAAGGGGCATTCATTAACCCAAATGGCATAACAAAAAACTTGTAGTGGCCATACCTCGTTCTAAAGGTAGTCTTATATACATCAGACTCTTTCACTCATAACTGGTAGTATCCGGACCTCAAGTCTATCTTAGAGAACCACTTTGCTCCTTTTAGTTGATCAAACAAGTCATCAATCCTTGGAAGAGGATACTTACTTTTTATTGTCACCTTATTGAGTTGCCAGTAGTCAATGCATAATCTCATGAAGCAATCTTTCCTTTTCTCGAAAAGTACAGGAGCACCCCGCGGTGAAAAGCTTGGTCTCGCAAAACCTTTATCAGTCAGTTCTTCCAACTGTGACTTCATTTCTTTCAGTTCAGTTGGGGCCATCCTATATGGAGCAATAGAGATAGGTGACGTTCCTAGAATTAACTCAATACTGAATTCCACTTCTCTAACTGGGGGCAAACCCAGCAATTCCTCCAGAAATACATCCGTAAACTCGCACACAACCGGCACTAGTTCAATTTTCAATTTGAATTCTTTTGTATTCAATATATATGTCAAATAAGCTTCATACCTCTTTCTCAAGTATCTCTGAGCAATCATTGAAGAAATCATCATTGACGACTTATCTACACCATCTGATTCAACCCAAAGAATTTCACTATATTTACATTTCAATTCCATAACTTTCTGTCTACTCACTATAGCCTCATGTAGTGTCAACCAATCCACACCCAGTATGACATCAAATTCGTCAAACGGCAACAACATCAAGTCAGCCAGAAAATAATAATCTTTAACCATCAAAGGACATTTCTTACATACTTTATCAACTATCACATGCTTTCCTAACGGGTTAGACACCTTGATTACAAATTTTGTAGACTCAACAGGTATATTCATACTAGATGCTAATTTCACACACATATACGAATGAGTGAAGCCAGGGTCTATCAAAGCAATAACATTAGTATCATAAAGAGAAATTTTACCAATAATCACATCAGAAGAAGTTCCATCTTTGCGTGCACGTATGGCATAAGCTCTAGCTGAAGCCCTAGCTTTAGACCTCACAGCTTATCTTGTATCATATTCTTACTATCTGACTCATTTCTAGTGTTTCTCGAGGGTCTTCCCCTAGAAGCTGTGCCACTCGGTCTTGGACTCTGAATTCTTTCTTTCTCTATCCTCTCGGGACAATCCTTAATAAAGTGGTCTAGAGAACCATATTTAAAACAAGATCCTTCACTCATTCTACAGTTACCTGAATGACGCCTGCCACAATGTGGACACTCGACCTTGGAAGGTTTAGCGTTACCCACGCTTGCCACAGATGTAGCCTGAGATCTGAAACCCGAATTCTGCTTCTTACGATTCTCGTATGAATGTCCAGCTGACACATACTAATGAGAATACATCTCTCTAAATTTTTTAGATGGGGATGGTAATGACTTACTCATGTACCTCTTCCTTGTATCTCTAGCATCAGACTTGGCTTTCTTCCTCTCTTTAACCAAGTCCTCGGCTTTACAAGCCCGTTCAACAAGCACCACAAATTCTTTCAACCAAGAATACCCACTAATGTCTTAATATCCTCATTGAGTCCATCTTTAAATCTTCTACACATCTTTGATTTGGAGGTACACACTCCCAAGCATATTTACTAAGCCTGACAAATTCTCTCTCATATTCACTAACTGTCATATGACCCTATTTTAATTCCAGGAATTCCTTACGCTTCTATTTGATAAACAGTTCGCTAATATATTTCTTTCAAAATTCCTCTTCAAAGAATTCCCAAGTAACCCTCTCTAGCGGTACTACAGATATCAACGTCCTCCACTAGTGATACGCCGCATCTCTCAAGAGGGATATGGCACATTTCAAGCACTCCTCGGGTGTACATGACAATTCTTCAAATACCTGTATCAAGTTCTCTAACCAGAACCTACAAGGGTTTTCACACGGCTGAGCACATGCCCGCGTCATTAGCCTGTATCCCTCACATGGGTTAGACATGCCCGTGTCCTCGCCCGTGTCCGAAAACCTAGACATTCTATTTATGACATCATCACTCATTTATGGGCACACGGCTATGGCACAAGCCCATGTTCTAAGATGTGTCCTTCACACGGTTGAGACACACGGCCGTGTCTCTACCCATGTGTTTACTACCACACAAACTGTCTTAGAAATTTTAGGTGTAGGGGACACACGGCTGAGCAACATGCCCAAGGGGCTGGTCGTGCGTCACACCTGGCCTAGACATATGCCCGTGTCTCTACCCATTTAGGCCTTTTTGGAGACTATTTTCCAAGCCATTGGTCACCCTCAGTCACTCATACATTCAAACACACTTTACAACATGCAACATGACATATTTATACACTCAAACATTACAAACCATTTAGAAGCATTCCATTCCCATTTCATGCATTATTAAACTTGTTACCATAACCTCAAATTGTGTATTCATGCACATAGTCATTTTAAGTCATTAGTTGATCTTTTAACCTTTAACACTTAATCCACACTTTACCATACATTCATCAATCAACAGTAACTACATCATTATCATGCATTAACCAAGCAATAACATTCCCTACCAATAAGACACTAACACATGCATGCATCGGTAATTAGATTAAAACCCAAATGATCAAATATGAACCATATCACATGGCCATTACAAAAGAATCATCATCATCATAGCCCTTCACAACTTGGCCAAAATAACATGACACATATTACAAAATGACCAAGTTCCTATACATGTCATACTCAAAATAACAATTTCACTATACCCAATAGTCTTTTGATAGTGTGATCGAATACTCCGACAGCTTCCAATTCACGAGCTAGCTTGGCGAAATACAAAGGATGGAAAGAGAAATGAGTAAGCACTAACGCTTAGTAAGTGCACATACAAATAATAGCAATAGTGGTAAACAATTAACATGCAAAAACATGATAACATACACATAAAGATTATTCGACATTCAAACCTCTTTGCTTACTCATCAAATGCATATACATACTTGCTTATCTTAACTTGATCTTTATCAAAGCATTACTCATAGGTTTAGTGTACGTACATGTACTCATCGTAAAGTATCAATATCCATGGCTCTTTCATATGCCCTCCTCAGGACTTTCATTACAACCGTTACGTTACCAATCGAACACTTTTTTGAGTAACTTAACGGGATTAATATGTGATACAAAAATGAAAATGTTGAATGATGATCTCATCTTAGATAAGTTACATGGTGTGATGTTATGTGACTAACTTGTTGATGGAGTGCATGTGATAAGGAAACCATTCCATACATGTTGGTTTATTTGCCTAATATGGTTGCATGCTAAAAAAATCTGTAATTTTATTGTCCAGTTATTCAGGCTTACTAAGCATGTAAATGCTTACCCCTCTCTTTTCATGTCTTACAGAGCTCGTGGACTCACAAAGATTGGAAAACAATTGGAGATTCAACACACTATCATCTTGTTTAGGTTTGGTATATAGATACTCTTATTTTGTTCAATGGCATGTATAGGCCTTTTGTTAATTTTGTAATATGTGTCATTTGATTAGCCAATATGAAGGCTTGTAAGGTGTACATGTCCACATGCATATGGCCATAGGATTTGGCTCATTTTGTTATAAGGTATGACCTACATAGTTGTACATATTTGTGTTCTAATGTTATTCAGATGAATGAACATGGCGTATCACAAATAGATACACATGTAACATGACCAAATCACATGGGATGGCTAGACCATAATTGGCAATGAGTTATAATAATGATGTAACAGTCTAGTTTTGACCCTAGTCAGAATAGTGGTTTCGAGACCAAAAATCTAAGTCCAAAAAATATTTTAATATTATTTTTTGTGTCTGTGATATGTGAATTTATGTCTGTGAAATTTCTGTGATTTAATTTGTCTGTTTCTGTGCTTAATTATGAAAAAGGATTAAATCGCGTATAGTGTAAAAGTTGTATGCTATTTGTTAAAAGTGCCTATTTGTTTTGGCTCATTAAAGGTATGGTCCTTATGATGAAATAAATCCAAGTATATGATAGTGGAATATATGGTTTGGCATAATGGTTAATATGGTTATTTTTAAACGGTGGTTAGGTAAATGGTTTATTAATGTATATTATAATAAAAACAAAGCATAAAATATTTCCATTATGCTTCATCCTTGCTGAAAATTAGAGAAAGAAAAAGCCATTGAAGCATTTTGATGTTCGGCTAGTGCATGTCTTAATAGATGAGCTTATTTTGCTCGATTTTTCATAATTTCTACGTTTCGGTGATCCCTGTTTTGTGTTCTTCAAAACCCATGTCTAAATTTCTATTTTTGTTGAAGATTATAAAATGTTCCATTGATGATTATATGAGCTTTGTAGTGTTCTTATATGGATTATGAAAGATATATGTGAGATTATCGTGTTTTGTTCTTGAATTTTTGATGAAATGAGCTATTTGGGCTAAATTGTAAAAATGAGTTTTGAGGGATTAAATTGTGAATTAAATGTGTTATTTGGACTTGTATGGAAGCCATGTATATTCGGCTAAGCTAAAGTCTAGGTGAATTTTTCATATTTGTGATTTTGTGGAAAATGGACTAAATTGTCAAAGTGTGAAAATGTAAGGGCTAAAATGCAAAGTGCCTTAAATGTGTGTATATGGATTAAATTGAATGAAATGAATAATTGAATGGTGGAATTTGCGTTGTATTAGATCAAGAACAAAGAAAATCGGACTTAGATCGAGGGAAGTCCAAAGTAGTTGAATAGTCAACTCATGTTTGTCTGAAATCCGTATGAGGTAAGTCAAACTTACAATTACGTGTTAAACTAATTAAATTTTGCATATACAAACTTTAATTTGTATTGGATGGCCTTGAGAGCCTGATGAATATCTTTTGAGTAAATTCTGTTAATATGTTGGTATCTGAAAAGCTCTATATGCTTCTAAAAGAATGTCGACATCTATCTGAGATATCATGTAAGACCGTGTCTGGGACACAAGCCTCGATTGATAGTTACGTATAAGACCACGTCAGGGACGTTGGCATTGTATTTGTTTGTGAGTATCGTATCGTATCTGAACTGTCTGATGATAGAGTATGAAATATGAGAATGATTATATGAAATGTATAACCTATACAGGTACATTTGTATTGTATTAAATATCTAAATATAAAAGACTCTGTCTCTGTTAAATATGTATGGAATTTGGAAATGACGACATATAAGCAAACAAAGGAGCATGGTTAAGTTTATGAATTATTCTATGAAATAGTTATGAATCTTTATGGTTGAATTGTACTTATAAGCTTTAGTTGTTAGACCAATTGTATTTGGCTTACTAAGCTCCTTGTAGCTTACTCTGTGTGATTTCTGTCTATTTTTCAGATATCGTAGCTACTGAAGGCTCAGGGATAGACGAGGATCGTCACCATACTATCGACTTCATTTTGGTACTCTTGAAAGTATAAATTTTAAAGTATGGCATGTATAGGCTAGAATGTCTATGTAATTAAATTTTGATTTGTATATATATGTTATGCCATGAGAGTTGGCTAGCCAATGATAAGTTTGTGCATAATTTTGGTGTATGTTTGTAATGTGCTATGTTCTAATGTGATTTGGCCATTTTGAATATAGAATTGGTTGAAAATTTTGGTATGATTGTTGTATATTATTGCTTGTAAGATTGAACCCAAAAAGGGGTGGTAAAGTTGGCTTAAACCAAGCCTGCTTTGTACCACCCAGTCAAAGGACACATATGTGCTTTGTGGCCATGTTTGTTTGGCAATAACCTCTTAAAAATCACATGGCTTTGACACACGGACGTGTCATATGGCCATGGGCATAAGTCAGTAGCTAGCCAAGTATCACACGGCCATAGCACACGGGCGTGTCTATTGGCCGTGGGTGAAAGTCAGTATGCCTGCTCTGTTTTGGCATGGTTGGATCATATGGGCATGTCTAGTGCCCGTGTGTGTCACATGGCTTAGTCATACGGGCGTGTGACTTTGATATTTTTGAAAGATTTGTTTAAGTTCTAAAAATTTTGAGTGTGTTCGTTTTAGTCCAGACCTTTCTTAAAAGTACATTTTAGGTCTCGTAGACCATCATCTTAAGGGATGATTGCTTATGAAATGATGTTATATAATATCTGTGATTCTGAATTGGTTTAAAATGTTCTACTTGTCTGGTAATGCCCCTTACCTATTCTGGTGACGGATACGGGATAGGGGTGTTACAAATAAGTTAATCTTGAATGTGTTAAAAGGCATAGACATTCTTGATACAAGAGAAATAATCCTAGCATGTGTAAGACCAATGAAATGAGGTTTATCGAGGTCATTTGAGAGTATAATTAGGCTAGTTATATGTTATAGAAACCTATAAGTGAGAACATATGTTAGACGGTGACCAAAGGCTTGGAAAATAGCCTAACATGGTCCACACAGGTAGACAGACGGGCGTGTGTCTAGACCGTGTGTGACACATGGACCACCCATTGGACGTACGGCATAACCATGTGTCCGCTGCACCTAAAATTTTGAGTCATAATGCATGGTAGTAAACACATGGCTAGAGACACGGCCGTGTGTCTCAACCGTGTAGAGGACAAGACCTAACACACGGGCGTGTGTCTTGGCCGTGTGACCCTAAATGCATGCTGATGTCATAAACAGAATGCTCGAGTTTTTGGAGATGGGCGACCACACGGGCGTGTCAATGCCGTGTGAAGGACACAGGCCAGAGACACGAGCGTGTGTTCGGCTATGTGAAAACCCTTGTAGGTTCGAAGTAGAAACTAAATTTATTAATTCCACACGGGTAGGGGACACGGGAGTGTCCCAAAGCACACGGGCGTGTGCAATGTTTCCACACGGGCGTGTGAGACATTAACTCATAATTTTTCTTAAATTTTTATTAGGTCGTCGGTTTAGTCCCAGATCAATTTCAATGCACGTTTGAGCATCGTAGGCTCATAATAGAGACACCAAGATGCTATTAGATAGGTTTCAAATTGGAACGAAATTTTATAACCCGTATTTCCTGAAAATGTTCAAGTACATTTCTGGTATCGCTTCATACCTGGTCTTGGTCTCGGGTATGGGTAAGGGTGTTACATTTAGTGATATTAGACCTACAGTTTGGTCGGTTCTAGGACTACCGTAGAGTGCATTGAGTTTAGCTATACATGCCATTATATGAACGTTGATAGTGTGATATCTCCTAACTGTTTAATTATCTTTGAATATAGTAAATGTCTTCCAATCAAGCACAAGATGAGTCCGAGGGAGCCGAGATCCATGCTCCAGATCCCGTACAACGAGTTGTTTCTAGCAGTAGTAAAGGCCTATGTCTGAAGGTCGAGAAGAGGCCAAAGCCGCCTTCTTTGAAATGATGGATAAGTGGTTTGGGGATTATTTGAGGAATCACCCCAACATACCATGACCTCCCCCGCCCCCTAACCAACTTGATGAGGAAGTGCCACGAGGTATGGCACCTATAAGAATTGGTAAAGCCCCTGTAGACAAGCTTAGAAAGTACGGGGTTGAGGAATTTAGAGCTAAGATTAATGATGATACTGAATGAGCTGAGTTCTGGCTCGAGAACACTATACGAGTATTGGACAAATTATCATGCACACCTGAGGAGTGCTTAAACTGTACCGTGTCACTCCTAAAGGATCCTGAATACCACTGGTGGAAGACCGTATCTTCAGTGGTGCCAAAGGAAAATGTCACTTGGGAATTTTTCCAAGTGGAGTTTAAGAAGAAATACATTAGCCAAAGGTTCTTAGACTCAAAACTGAAGGAGTTCTTGGAACTCAAACAAGGAAATAAGACTATCGGAATACGAAAGGGAGTTAGTAAGGCTAAGTCAGTATGTGACTGAATGGGTTCAAACAGAGTCAGAAATGTGTAAACGCTTCGAGGAAGGTCTGAATAAGGAAGTCAAGTTGTTGATTGGGATATTGAGATACGAGAGTTTGCCATATTAGCTGATCGGGCCAAGAAAGCTAAGGAGCTCAATAATGAAAGGAAGCAAGTTAAGAGAGAAGCTCGAGTTACGAGCTAGAGATCTAGCGGTAAGACACTCTCATTTCTCACAAAGAAATAGAAGAGCCAACTTGAACGCTCCACTTCATTGGTAGGATATTCGGGTAGAGCGAGAGGCTTCAAACGACGTAATCAGAAGCCTTCCTCCCCAATGGTGACTAGTGTGGGGAGTGTAGATAACCAAAAGTCGAAGTGTAAAAAATGCAATAAATTTCACTTCGGAGAGTGTCGGATGAGGAGCGGTGCATGTTATAAATGTGGTTCTATTGACCACTTCCTCAGAGACTGCCCAGAGCGAACCGATAAAGAGGTGGAAGTAACCCCCAAATCGAGTGCTCTTATTCCACGAGGTAGACCATCGAAGTATCCTAGAAGTGTTAGTGGCAGTCGAGCTGCGGCCAAAGGCACCATGAAATTAGAGACTCGAGCCCCAGCAAGAACGTATGCAATACGCACTTGAGAGGAAGCCTCTGCTCCTAACGTTATCACAGGTAATTTTTCTCTTTTTAATACTTGTGTTGTTGCCTTAATTGATCCGGGGTCAACGCATTCATACATTTGCATGAGATTGGTGTCTAGTATGAATATATCCATTGCACCTACGAAATTTATAATCAAAGTGTCAAACCCATTAAGCAAGTTAGTCCTGGCTGATAAAGTCTGTAAGAATTGTCCTTTGACGATTCAGGGTCATTATTTTTCGGTTAACCTTATGTTATTACCATTTGATGAGTTTGATGTAATACTTGGCATGGATTGGTTAGCCCTGCATGATGTAATTGTAAACTGTGGTGCAAGTATATTGAATTGAAGCGCCCAGATGGTAAGGTTCTATGAGTTGTTTCAAGAGAACTGGATACATCGCTGGTTGTAATCATAGCAATGGTTGCTCAAAAATTTATGAGAAAAGGGTATGAAGCCTACCTTGCTTTTGTACTAAAAACTAAGGAAACAGAGTTGAAGATTGAGTCCGTGCCAATAGTATGTGAATATCCAGACGTGTTTCCGGAGGAATTACCTGGATTACCTCCTAAAAGAGAGATGAAGTTTGGTAATGAACTGGTACCAGGCATAGCTCCTATTTCTATTGCTCTGTATAGGATGGCACCAACTGGGCTGAAAGAATTAAAAGCACAGTTGCAAGAGCTGATGGATAAAGGTTTTGCAAGGCCAAGCTTTTCACCTTGGGGTGCTCCCGTATTATTTGTAAAGAAGAAAGATGGTTCAATGAGGCTGTGTATAGATTATTGTCAAATGAACAAGGTCACTATCAAGAATAAGTATCATTTGCCAAGGATCAATGATTTGTTCGACCAGTTAAAGGGAGCTACTGTATTCTCTAAGATAGACCTGAGATCCGGCTACTATCAATTGTGAGTTAAGGAGTCGGAAGTGCCAAAGATAGCTTTTAGAACGAGGTATGGCCACTATGAATTTCTTGTCATGCCATTTGGGTTAACGAATACACCGGTTGTATTTATGGACCTACTTGGACAAGTTCGTCGCTGTGTTCATTGATGACATTTTGATTTATTCCAAGGATGAGATGGAGCATGCGAAGCATTTGACGACTGTGTTGCAGACTTTACGGGAAAAGCAATTGTATGCTAAGTTTAGCAAAAGTGAATTTTGGTTCCAAGAAGTAGGGTTTTTGGGTCATATTGTTTTAGGTGATGGCATCCGAGTTGATCCGAGTAAAATCTCAGCAATTGTTGAAAGGAAAACACCTAAAAATGTAACCGAGGTTAGAAGCTTTTTGGCCTTAGCCAGTTACTACTCTGATGACGAGGTTAGTACAGAGAGACGTTAAGTTTGAATGGATAGAGAAGCGCTGGCAGAGTTTTGGAAAGTTGAAGACATTGCTGACTGAAGCTCCAGTTTTAGTATTGCCTGAGCCAGGAAAATAGTTTGTGGTCTATAGTGATGCATCCTTAAATGGATTGGGTTGTGTACTTATGTAAGATGGCAAGGTGATAGCCTATGCTTCACGGCAGTTCAAGTCACACGAGAAGAATTATCCGACGCATGACTTAGAACTTGCCGCCATTGTTTTTGCCTTGAAAATCTGGAGGCATTACTTATATGGTGAGACTTTTCGTATACTCATAGACCACAAGATTTTAAAGTATTTAATGACTCAAAAGAACTTAATCTGAGATAGTGGAGATGGTTAGAATTAATTAAAGACTACGAGCTGATCATCGATTATCATCCGGGAAAGGTGAATGTGGTCACCGATGCGTTGAGCAGAAAATCTTTATTTTCATTGAGGGCTTTGAACACTCGATTGGTGTTGTTTGATGATGGTTCGGTCTTGGTAGAGTTAAGGGTCAGGCCGACATTTCTTCAGGAAATTTATAATGCTTAGACTAATGATAGTATCCTGCAGGCTAAAAGAGCTCAATGTGAGTCGAGCATTGAATCAGATTTTCAGGTCAGTCTCGATGGATATTTGATGTTCAGAGACAGAGTTTGCGTACTGAGGAATAATGAAATTATTCAGAAAATTTTGCAAGAGACACATGATAGTCGTTTGTCTATTCATCTTGGAAGTACCAAAATGTACAATGATTTAAAGAAAATGTACTGGTGGAATGGCATGAAAAGAGACATATCTGAATTCGTATCGAAATGCTTGATATGCCAGCAAGTCAAGGCTGAACATCAAGTACCTTCTGGTTTGCTACAACCTGTGATGGTCCCCGAATGGAAATGGGACAGAATCACTATGGACTTCGTGATAGGATTACCATTAACCCTGAAAAAGAAAGATGCTATATGGTTTGTGGTTGATAAGTTGACAAATTCGGCTCATTTTATTTCGGTAAGGACAAAATATTCACTTGACAAGTTGACCAACTTGTATATATATCTGAGATTGTGAGATTACACGGGGTACCGCTATCAATAATTTTAGACAGAGACCCAAGATTCACTTCGAGATTCTAAAAGAAGTTACAAGAAGCCTAGGGTACAAAGTTGAGCTTTAGTACAGCTTTTCACCCGCAGACCAATGGTCAGTCTGAGTGGATGATTCAGATTCTAGAGGATATGTTACGATGTTGCATCCTTGAATTTCAGGGTAGCTGGGAAAAATACCTGCCATTGGTAGTGTTCGCCTACAACAACAGCTTTCAAACGAGTTTGAAGATGGAACCTTACAAGGCCTTGTATGGAAGGAAGTATTGAACTCCATTACATTGGACAGAACTCAAGGAGAATCAGATTCACAGAGTTGATCTGATCAAGGAAACTGAAGAAAAGGTTAAAGTGATATGTGATTGTTTAAAAATGGCATCGATAGGCAAAAGTCATATGCTAATCTGAAAAGAAAAGAGATCGAATTTCAAATTGGAGATAGAGTATTATTGAAAGTATCTCCATGGAAAAAGGTATTAAGATTTGGCCAGAAAGGCAAACTGAGCCCGCGATTTATCGAACCATACGAGAACACTGAAAGAGTTGGACCATTAGCCTATTGTTTGGCACTGCCACCAGAACTAGAAAGATTCATGATGTGTTCCATGTATCTATGTTAAGATGATATCGATCAGATCCCTCTCATGTGATTTTACAGATGGAGATTGAAATTAGACCGGACATGACTTATGGTGAGGAACCAGTCAAGATTTTGGCTCGTGAGGTTAAATAGCTAAGAAATAAAGATGTGGCTTTGGTAAAAGTCTTATGGCATCGACATGGTGTGGAATAGGCTACATGGGAGCCAGAAGAAACCATGAGAAGTCAATATCTGAACCTATTTACTAGTAAGACTTTCGAGGACGAAAGTCCCTAAAGGGGGGAGAAATGAACATCCCAAAATAGGGCCTAGTCGGAATAGTGCGTTCGGGACCACAAATTCAACATTGTAATATTTATTTTATGATTATTATGAGGTCTAGAATATGAAAATATGCATGTGTTAAAGTTTCATGATGAAATTCTATGAGTAAGATGTCCAATTGGTAAATAATGACCAAATTGAATAAATTGCAAAACTTGGATTCTAGAAGCAATTTGTATGAAATTGTTTTACATTATTAATTATAAGCTCTTAAAGAGAAATTTTCCCAGTTTTGAAGTTTTTGGACACAAATAGGCATGTACGGATAAAATTTTAAAGAAAGGGCTTAAGGGCATTTTGGTCATTTGGCTAATTAATGAAATAAAATGGGAAAATGAAGGCAAAAACCAGCCATTCTCCTCCCTCATCTAGCCCAATTCTCAACCCCTCTATATCTAGGGTTTTCAACATTTTCAAGCTCAATAGTAAGTGCTACCAAGCCCCATTTTTAATGTTCTTCGCATTTTTAAAATCCCGGTAGCTTACTCTCTCCATTTCTACCCATATTTTCAGTTAGGGTTCATGTTTGTAAAGTGACCCATGTGTGACATGTTTCTTCTTTGATGTTTTATGGAGGAATATGAAAGTTTTATGTGTGTTAAACATCTTTTCTAGGTTATTTTCATGAAAAACCCCTAAAAAGACCTTTTTGCAAAAGGTGTAAAATATTTGGTAAAACTGTGAAATAATGGAGAAATGTGGGCTGTCATAAGAGCAAATAACAATTAGCTAGGCTTCGGTAAGATAAAAATTGCATGCATTTTATTATATCATCCTAGGGACTAAATCGTAAAAATGTGAAAGGTTGGGGGCAAAATGGTCATTTTGTTTAGGGGTGAAATTTAGGCTCAAAAAGAATAATGTAAGGTATTGATGATTCATTTTTATTGTTATAAACCCCGATGAGTAAATTTTGGAGGTCGATCGAGGAAAACGAAAGGTCTCGAAATAACCGAAAAGCAAAACCGAGACGAATACCAGGTAAGTTCGAATAACTTTAAGTAAACTATTAATATGCCTAATTAAGTGTGTTATGAATGCATGATATTTAGCTATAATAATGGCATGAAAATCCATGAAATATGTCAATAATAATGATATGATAATACATGTCCCGGTTGAAGTAAAAAGGGAAATTCGATGGATAAACCATGGCTTACATGACTTGAGATCCTGCATGTGTTGCAGAAAAGGATTTAGCCTAGACGGGTAATCTGTTGATCTCAAATGTAGGAAGGATCTAGCCCGGACGGGTGTTCCTTAAGTGATCGAGCCTCCCGAAGAATATGTGTGCATTGTGGATTTAGCCTGGACGGGTAATCTGATTAGGGTCTAAATTTAGCCTGGACTAGTAATTCAGATCTGAGCTCATTGAGGGTGTTTGTCACTATAAGGGATTTAGCCTGGACTGGTAATCCTGACATCACCTTATGAGTTTACATTACAGGGGATTTAGCCTGGACTGGTAATCCCGTCGTAAGATGTGAGGTTCGCGGGAGTGCATACATGAGATGATCGCTCTTATGACTTGATGGTAAATGGATAATCCATCGACATTTTTCGAGTAACTCAACAACATTAATATGTGATACCAAAATGAAAATGTTGAATGATGAGCTCATCTTAGATAAGTTACATGGTGTGATGTTATGTGACTAACTTATTGATGGAGTGCATGTCATAGGGAAATCATTCCATACTTGTTGGTTTATTTGCCTAATATGGTTGCATGCTAAACAAATCGGTAAGTTTATTTTCCAGTTATTCGGGTTTACTAAGCATGTAAATGCTTACCCCTCTCTTTTCCCTGTCTTACAGAGCTCGTGGACTCACGAAGATTGGAAGACAATTGGGGAGTCAACACACTATCATCTTGTCTAGCTTTGGTATATTGATACTCTTATTTTGTTCAATGGCATGTATAGGGCTTTTGTTAATTTTGTAATATGTGTCATTTGAGTATCCAATATGAAGGCTTGTAAGGTGTACATGTCCACATGCATATGGCCATAGGATTTGGCTTATTTTGTTATAAGGTATGACCTACGTAGTTGTGCATATTTGTGTTCTAATGTTATTGAGATGAATGAACATGGCGTATCACAAGTAGATACACATGTAACATGACTGAATCACATGGGATGGCTAGACCATAATTGGTAATGAGTTATAATAATGAGCCAATCTTGAATGTGTTATAAGGCATAGACATTGTTGATACAAAAGAAATAATCCTAGCATGTGTAAGACCGATGAAATGAGGTTTACATGCAATGAGGTTTATCGAGGTCATTTGAGAGTATAATTAGGCCTGGCTATATATTATGGAAACCTATAATTGAGAACATATGTTAGAGGGTGACCAAATGCTTGGAAAATAGCCTAACATGGTCCATACAAGTTGACACACGGGCGTATGTCTAGACCGTTTGAGACACACGGACCACCCCATGGGCATGCGACATAACCGTGTGTCCCTTGCACCTAAAATTTTAAGTCAGAATGCATGGTAGTAAACACACGGGTAGAGACACGGCCGTGTGTCTCAACCGTGTGGAGGACACAGCCTAACACACGGGTGTGTGTCTTGGCCGTGTGTCCTTAAATGCATGCTGCCGTCATAAATATAATGCTCGAGTTTTTGGACGTGGGCGACTACACGGCTGTGTCAAGGCCGTGTGAAGGACAAGGGCCAGAGACACGGGCGTGTGCTTGGTTGTGTAAAAGCCTCTGTAGGTTCGAATTAGAGAATAAATTCAATTAATTCCATACAGGTAGGGGACACATGCGTGTCCCAAAGCACATGGGCGTGTCCCAAAGCACACGGGCGTGTGCAATGTTTCCACACGGGCGTGTGAGACATTAACTCAGAATTTTTCTTAAATTTTTATTAGGTCCTCAGTTTAGTCCCGGATCAATTTTAATGTACTTTTGAGCCTCGTAGGCTCATAATAGAGACACCAAGATGCTATTGGATTGGTTTCAAATTGGAACAAAATTTTATAACCCGTATTTCCCAAAAATGTTCAAGTACATGCCTGGTAACGCTTCATACCTGGTCCCGGTCTCGGGTACGGGTAAAGGGTGTTACATTCATGAACTCGAACCACTCAATGAGCTCGGATGCTACATACCTCACGAACCCAGACCACTCAACGAGTTCGGACTTCTTAGTTCCTAGTTACATGTCACTTGTATCCTAAACTATTCCTAAGGTTCAAACGGGGTTTTTCCTCTCTTGCATATAATATCTTCATCATACTTGCTTGTAACGTCGTGAATAACGACCATAATAATATTCATGCTTTCATAACAATCAGCAAGCATATAACTCACAATTACAATAAAACATTTATTACAATATATTTAAGTGTTAAAACATACTAAAATGCCACATTATTTGCATATGTACTTACCTCGGTACAAAACGATGATAATCGAGCCTAGTCATCGTATACTTTATTCTTTCCTCCACCAAGTCCCGATTCACGTTTTTCTTGATCTATAATTCCAAAGTTAACTTATTTATTATTCACATTGTTGAAATGGGTCCATAAATCATATTTTTTGCAAATTTACATTTTGACCCCTAAACTTTCACATATTTACAATTTAGCCCCTAGGCCCGTAAAATGAAATGCATGCATTTTCTTAACTACCCAAGCTTGGCAAAACCTCTTCTATGCTCATATCAGCCCATATTTTCTTTTATTTCACATTATTAGTACTCACTTTTACACTTTTACAAACAAGTTCCTTGTTTAATTGTTTTCACTAAAAATTACCTAATAAAATATGTTCACCATGCATCAAACATTCTTATTCCTCCATAAATCATCAAAATACAAGCATGTCATGCATGGTTCAATTTTCATACATGAACCTTAGCTCAAAATATAGCTAGAAATGGGTAGATCATGTTACCGAGACTTCAAAAATACAAAGAACATTAAAAATGGGGCTAGGTAACACTCACTATTGAGCTTGGAAATGTTGAACAAAACCCTAGCTATGGTGTTTTGTGATTTTTGGCAGCCAAGGAGGAACATTTTTGGTTTGATTTTCCCTTTTTATTCTTTTAATTACCTAATAACCAAAATGCCTTTAGGGTTTTTCTTTCCAATTTTTTTCTGTGCATGTCTATTTTTGTCCAAAATCTTATAAATTGGTCAAATTGCTAATTAGGACCTTCTAATTCATAATCTAATGCAATTTCATGCTTAAAGCTTCTAGAATGCAATTTATGCGCTTTATTCAATTTGGTCTCTAAAATGTAATTAGACATTTTATGCATAGAATTTCTTCATAAAACTTTCACACAAGCATGCATTCATAACATAAACCTCATAATAATCATAAAATATTTATTTCTATCTTGAATTTGTGGTCTCAAAACCACTGTTCTGACTAGGCCCTAATTCGGGATGTTATATAAGCTTTATTATAATTGTATTTTAAATGCTTTAATTTTGTATGAATTGTTTAAACGAATCTATGGACACGTTTGACGATGTTTTGGCAAGCGAGAAATCCCAATTGAACCTTAGGAACAGATTAGGATACAAGGGACTTGTCACTAGGGTTTTATGTTATGTGATCCGGGTGCTGGTCTTGTACGTCCTATCGGTGGCTGAGTATACCGATATATGTCACGGTTACTTGATAGCTTGTGTGAGCAGCATCGGGTAGCTACGTGTTGACTAGCAGCTTGTGTGAGCAGGCCTGTTGATGGCTCGAGAGCGAGCATATATGTGTTATGAGATAGAGTTAGCAATGGCTGCATACGTGACACCTTGTATGTAATATTTCTCGAGTATCCGACATTGTTGTTTTGAGTGGTTCATTTGGTATGCCAAAGAGGAGAATCAGTATGAAATTAATACGAGATAGTACAAGTATGTACATAAAGTTTATGATTATTAAATTCTTAAAATGGTGATTTGTAGCTAAGTTTGTGATGGAACGAATTATGGTTATGGGATTATGGTGAATTACATTATCTTATATTACATTACTTGAATGTTAAATGTATGGTAAGGTTTGCTTATTTCTTTCATACAAGCTTACTAAGTTATATAGCTTACTCCGTTTTACTTTCCATGTTTTATAGTGTCACCAAGCTAGCTCGGGTTGGAGATCATCGGAGATTGCATCACACTATCAAACTATCATTTTAGGTATTGATGATCTTAAACATTTTGAGTATATGGCATGTATAGGGACTTAGTCATTTTATTATACGTGTCGTTATGAGTTTGGCCAAATGTATTAACTTGAAATTGTCAAAGGCTTGATGTGGTATTTGGCCATGTAACTTGGCTCATTTTGGTTGAATTGGTTGTAAGTTTATATACATTTATATATGCATGCATGTGCAATTAACTCTTATGTGATGTGGTTTATAAGTGTTCAGTAAATGGCTGAATGTGGCTTAATGGTTTTGTTGTTGAATGGTTAAGATTGGCTCCTTGGTATGCTAGGAAAACTAATTAAAAATTATGCATGTTATTGGTAGCCATATTAAAACTTGTAGAATGTGAGTTTGGTATGATTTGGTTTGGAAAAATATGATGTTGTAAAAATGTTGAGTGTGGATAATGAAATGACATGATTTGGCCTTTTTTGTGGATGTTTTGGTTGCCTAAATACGCCATGATTTATACTATTAAAATTGTGGGCGTGTATGTGCAAATGAAGGTGACAAATGGCTTGGTAAATAGCCTTTATTTTGTCCACATGGGTAGACACACGGGCGTGTGCCTAGATCGTGTGTGACACACGAGTCGCCCCATGGGCATGTGTTTCGGCCGTGTATCCCCTGAACCTTAATTTTGGGAAACAGAATGCTCATAATTGAGCACATGGACGTGTGTCTCATCTGTGTGAGGGACACGACTTTAAGCACGAGTGTGTGTCCCGACTGTGTGAAGTTTGCACCTATTTTATGAAAATTAAATTAACCACGCAGCCTAGCATACGATCATGTGACTTGCCCGTATGACTTCAATTTGTTCATGCTTTACAAAACAGAGAGTTACATGGGCTAGGGACGCAGGTATGTGTGACCACACGGCCTGCCCACTCGGGCGTGCCCCAAACCACACGGGCGTGTGACCCTTGTTCATAGCAAAAAAAATTCTAACTTTTGTAAAAATTTTCTGAGTTATCGGTTTAGTCCCGAACCACTTCCAAAGCATGTTTTGGGCCTCGTAGGTTTGTATTAGGGACCTTTATGATTGAATACAAATGGTTTTAATTTGGATGCAAATTTATGACTCGATTTGTATGTTTGCTTCTTTGTAAGTCTGGTAAAGTCTCGTATCCTGTTCTGGAGTTGAATACGGATAAGGGGTGTTACAGGGATGCTTGCTTGAGTCCATATATGGATCTAAGCACTTTGCAAATTTTATGTTCGTTTCCTTTAGTTATATATTCGGTGGGTTGCATCATGTAGATGTTCTCTTCAGGGTAGTTGTTCAAAAACGCTATCTTGACATCCATTTGCCAGATCTCGTAATCAAAAGTCACCACAATGGATGATAATATGCGAACTAACTTTGACGATGGCAACTGGAGAGAAGATTTCTTCGTAATCGATACCTTTTTTTCTGAGTATAACCTTTTGCTACAAGTCTGGCCTTATAAGTTTCCACTTTTCCATCCACATTTTTTTGCTTTTGTAGATCCACTTACACCTTATGGGTTTTATCCCTTTCGATAAGTCTACAAGTACTCACACTGAGTTGGAATACATAGAGTTCATCTCAGCTTTCATAGTTATTTCTTACAGCTTAGAATCAACATTTTGCATCAATTCTTCATATGTGAGTGGGTCATCATCTTCCTGTTTGATAGACTTAGTGTTAAAAATGCTTCCGCTAGATTGGAAGAACTGGGGCCTACGAGAGATCCTCTCGCTGCGATGAAACTCCTTATGCTGCTGATTCTTTGCAGGCTACTATTAGGAGTTGGTTCTAGAATTGTTTCCATAGGGTTTTGAATATTTCCCGAAAGCTTATCGAGTGCCTCTTTACTCCAAGGTTGGAAGTCATTCATGTAACTTTCTTCAAGGAAAGTAGTATGAGTTGAAACTATAACAATTTGCTCTTTCGAGTTATAAAACAAACCACCATTTGTTCCCTTAGGATATCTTACAAACATGCACAATTCTGTCCATGAGTCCAACTTCCTTACATCTTTATCTAATGCATGGGCTTGGCCTCTCCAAATCCTTAAATGTTTTAGACTTGGCTTCCTACCATGCCATAATTTGTATGCAGTTTTCGATGTTGCCTTAATTAGCACATCATTCAGAATATAGCAAGCTATTTGTACCACATATCCCTAGAAAGAGATTGGAATCTTCGAATAACTTAGCATCAAATGTACCATGACTAACAATGTTTGCTTCAATCTCTCTGCCATGCCATTCTATTGTGAAGTGCTTGAGGCGGTTCACTGGGATGGACTCCCGTTGTCTATGAGGTACCCTAAGAACACATCAGATAAATATTCCCTACATTGATCAGACGAAAGAGCCTTTATGGGTAAACCTAGTTTCTTCTCCACTTTCACACGTAACTCTTTGAATTTATCAAAGGTTTCATTCTTGCGGTGCATCAGGTATACATACTCATATTTGGAATAATCATAAAAAAGGTTACATAATCCTTGTAACCACCTTTAGCAAAACACTCATGGGGCCACATATACCAGTTTACACAAGTTCTAGGGGTTTTTTAGCCCTCGCTCCTTTTGCATTAAAAGATTGCTTAGTCTTCTTACCTTTCAAGCAAGATTCATATTGTTGAAGATCAATTTCACAAGTCTATTATTTCTTTCTCAGTTAATATGATCAAATGTAATGTACACATCTTTGGTTTGATAAAATAGAGATTATTTGACATCCATCCATTACAAATAAGATTTTGATTTCTAAATATTACAATTCTATTAGTAAAAGTCACGGTCAAGCCATCTTTCTATAAACATGCAACAAAAGTTAAGGTTCTTTTGAAACTTGGTAAATAGAAAACATCTTTTAAAATAATCTTCCTAAAGTTATCAAAATAAAGATGTACATCTCCTACTGCTTTAGCTGCCACCTTGTCTCGTTCTCAGTCCGCAACAATAAACTCTTATCTCTAAGTTATTTTGTCTCGTCAAACCTCTGTTAAGAAACACAAACATGATTAGTGGCTCCCGAATGAATGAGTGAATGGATTATTGAATCTTTCACTAAACAAACTTCTATCATCAAGAGTTCCATCCATTTGCCTTTGGTAGCTAGGTATTTCTTCCACTTTTTACAGTTTGTCTAGAAGTGTCATTTCTTGCTATAAAAGAAGCATTTTTAGACTTAGATAAGTCTTTAGGCTTTTTGGTTCTCTTCTATTCCACTTGTGGTGGCCTAGAGACCTTAGCCTTGCCTTTCTTAGCACGTTTTTCCTTCCTTTTTGAGTAAGAAGCGATAGTTATATTCACTTATTCTCTTTGGACCGGCTGACTGATGCTCAACATCAACTCATAGAATTGTAATCCCTTCATGAGCTGTGTAAGCATCACACTTTTGTTGCCAAGGTTATATGAAACCTTAAAATTAGCAAAATCATTTGACAATCTTTTGAACATCATCTCAATTTAACTATTTCAGTCTAGATTGGCCTCATTGTTTGTTGTCTCAGCAAAGTAGCCCATAAAAGTGATCATATGGTCTTTGACTGGAGTGTTAAGATTTTTTTGGGCATTCTTCAAGCTAATTTTGGCAAATGATTGGTTGCAATTTGGTGTAGCAAATTAAACTAGCTTTTGCACTTGAGAAGCTTGACTACAAGAATTTTTATTATGTTTTAATTAAGTTTTTTTAGTTTCATTTACATTTAATAAAAAGTGTAATTTGATTCTTTCATTAAACTTAGGAGCTGAATGAGGCCTAAGGGTGAGATAACATACTTTATGAGTATGCAGGAGACCATTAGGAGGAGTACCAACTCAATACTGGTCGTTGTGTTGCAACACGAGGAGTTTGATGTCACAACATAAGGAGCAAAGAGTAAAAATTCCAAGACTGCCTTCAGTGTCATGACACACCCCTAAAACTACCTTGAGTACGAGCATATTGCCTTCAATGCCGCGACATAAGTACTAAGGTGTCGCGACACCGATCCTATATGAGAAATACCTATAAGCCAGGGGAATTTTTTGTTTGCACAATCAAATATTAAACAAGAAAGCATCAACTAGCCTAGGTTGAAGATGAATGCAACCCTAACTTTATAAATATGCTTATTTAACACTTGTTATGGATAGCTTTTCATAAGTGTGTAATTTTCTTCATAGTTTCAATTTTTAGTTTTCCCTTTTCTTAAACTTTAGGTTATTTTCAATTTTTTGTTTATTAGGAGATCTGATTTGTGGAGCTCAATCAACTTTTTATGGATTTTGTACTTTAATTAAATACAATATAGGCTTCTCTTAAACTTTCATATCTTTATTTATTATTCATTTTTATCTTTTATATCAAGATTATTATGTTTTTTTATATCCATGAGGAACTAATGCCCTTGCGGGGGATTAGCAAGTAGAGGTATGATTAATTGATTATTGTGTATGGTTTTTGTAACATTTTGGTTTAGACCCTAGTCGGAATAGTGGTTTCAGGAGCACAAATCTGAGTCAAAAAATATTTTAATATTATTTTCTACGCTTATAATATGTGAATTGACATGTGTGAAAGTTTCGTATGAAAATTTTATCAATTGTGTGCTTAATTTACAAAAAAGACCTAATTGCGTAAAATGTAAAAGTGGCCTTCTATTTGTTAAAGTACTTAATTGCTATGTTTCTTTAATTTCAAGGTCATTATGTTGTAAATAGACCATTTTAAGTTTGAGTGGACATTTATGGCCTTAATTAACATGAAATTTATGCTAATTTATAAAAGGAGAATTTGTAAATGAAGAATTATTATGTATTAAATAAAAAAACATGAAAATAAATTCATATTATCACCATTACCACCAAAATTGAAAGAAAAAGAAGAAGAAAAAGGAGTTTAGGGTTTCGGCACACACAAGGCTTAATTAAAGTATGAATTTTGATTGATTTTTGATAATTTCTACGTTTTTGTAATTGTTGCTTAGTAATCTATCAAGCCCATACCCTAATTTCTGATTTTGTTGATGATTTCAAGTTATGTCATTGTTGATAATGTGAGCTTTATGAAGTTTGATGTTAGTAAATGAAATATATGTATTGGGCTAACATGTTTTGTCATTGAATTTTTGATGAAATTGAGTAAAATGGATTAAATTGTAAAAATGAGATTTTGAAGGACTAAAATTTGAAATAAATGAAACATATGGACTTATATGAACACTATGAGAATTCGGCTAAGCATATGTTTAAAGAAATTTGGTGTATTTTGTAATTTTATGAAATAAGGACTAAACTGTCAAAATGTGAAAATATGAGGGCTAATTTGTAAAATGTCCTAAATATGTATTTTTGATTGATTTGAATGATTTTTTTGAATAAAAGGATTAAATTTGAATTTATATAGATCAAGAACCAAAGAAAACGGAATTAGATCAGGGAAAAATAAAGTCGTTGAATAGTCATTCGTTTCCATTCATTTTCGTACGAGGTAAGTCGATATACAAATAAATGTGTTTGAATCAATTTATTTATGCTTATGTGCTATTATGCTTATATGATATTGAATGAATTAAATGGCTTTGGAAGATGAATATATATGAAATTGTGAAAGCATCAACAGTGTTTTGACGTCCGAAAAGCCCCGTACGAACCCTAGGAATAGTTAGGATACATATGTCATAACATAGGATCCGATATGTGTTTTCGTGTAAGATCACGTCTGGGACGTTGGCATTGATTTATGATTTACGTGTAAGACCATATCTGGGACATCGGCATCGTATTTGATTTCGTGTAAGACCTTGTTTGGTACAGTGGTATCGATATTTGATTACATATAAGACCAGGTCTGGGACGTTGGCATTGTACGAGCTTTTTGAGTTATCAACGTATCCTTATGTTTTCAAACAGTTCAACAGACATTCCGAGAAAATGGATGACTATGTGAATTTGTATCCGATCCAGGTACGTTTGAATTGTATGCTATGTTTGAGGATGAAATTTAAGTACATGTACCTTGGTGAACATATGATATAAGTATTAGTTGATATGAGAATGAGATATGATATATATATGTGAATCATGTCCAAATGAACTATAAGAGATATATGGCTATGTGAATATATTTTTCCTTGAATTATATGAATGAATTGATCTAGATTGATGTTAATTGTCAGGTTTATTTGTATATGGCTTACTAAGCTTTTGAAAGCTTACTTTGTGTGTGTTTGCATTGTTTTACTGATACCGTAGCTATCAGGAGCTCAGGAATCATCGAGGATCATCACCACACTATCGAACTATATTTTGGTACATTTTGAAAGTGTAAATATTAAAGTATGGCATGTATAGGCTAGAAGGTTGTGAATATATTTAGTAATGTGTATATCTAGCCAGGTGATTTGGCTTGATTATGGTTGTATATATGAAAAGTTTTTGGGTATGAAATATGTGATGCAATATGTCAATATTATGTGTTCATGAATGGCCAAGTGAATAGGTCATAATGGTAAGTTTGTGGTAACTGCTTATGTGAGAAATTAGCAAGTTCATGGTATGAGAATGAATGAAGTGAATTAAAATCATGAAGTATATGTTCGGTATGATAATAGCTTATGATTTGGCATGTTTTGATTTACATTTTGAGTATGAAATAGATTGGTGATTATATGATATGAATGATGTATGAATTGGGCTTGAAATTTGTTGAAAATATGATGCTTTAGATGCCTATTTGTTGATTGTAGGGAGGACCCTAAATGGTGGCAAATTGGCCTTGTAAATGGCCTATTTTTTTCCCACACGGGCGTGTGTCTTAGCTGTGTTGCTCAATGGCCATTTTGAAATGAGCCTCGGCAAACCGCATGGTCGTACACATGGGCTTGTGCTGGGCCGTGTGGCCAAGTCAGTTTCGAGCACGGACTAGACACACGGGCGTGTGACTGGTCGTGTGAACCAAGTCAGTTTCGACCATGGCCAAGATACACGGGCATGTCATGTGGCCGTGTTGACAAGTCAGTATGTATGCCTTGTTTTGACACGGCCTAGACATACGGGCGTGTCTTATGCCATGTGAGGCATACGGCCTATTCACACGGGCATGTTACCTATACAAATTTGAAAAATGTTAAAGTTTGGAAAATTTTAGTATTAACTCGGTTTAGTCCTGACCCCTTTCTAATGCATGTTTAAGGTCTTGATAACCTATATAAGGGACTCTATGATAATATTTGACTAGGATTTTGGGTGATGTATATGAATTGTGTGTATAATGTTCTGATTTGTCTAGTAATGCCTTTAACCCTAGTTTGGCGACGGATACGGGTTAGGGGTGTTATAGTTTTTTTAGCGGATCATTTGTTTGACAAAAGAAGAATTTAAACCCTAGGAAGTCATTTAGGTGAGAATTAACACAAAATTGGTATGGCCTATCCGTGAACACCTTTACCTTGAATCAGTCTGGACTGTGAGGTTGAGATATAAGTAGTTCTTATTGGCTCGTTATTCTAGTAGAAGATCGAGAGATCCTACTAGGGTAATGACTAGTTCATTGAATAAGGAATCTGAAGCAATAGTTAGTTATGATTACCGAAGCGAACTAACCACCCATGCTCAAATCTGATTAAGTTTTCGTAGCAAATTTAGCACTTTTTTCTATTTATCTTATTTTATTTCTTTAGTTATTAAAAAAATCTTTCTTCATGTTTAGTCATAATATAATTTATTTAAAGTGCTAATTAGCTCTCTTTGTGTTTAGAGTAGAATTAATTTAGTGCTCGCCTCCCTTGGGTACGATCCTCGGAGTGCTCACCTACCTCGTTGTAACTATATTACAGCCTGACTCGTATGCTTTTGGATACCGCCTTGTGGATTTCTACTCTGAACATTGGTACGTCCAGATGCAATCAACAAACTATCGAGCCAAGGCATCTCGGCCTCCAAACGTGTCTTTTAGCTTATCTAGAATAGCTTTAGCAGTCTTACAGCTCTCTAGTTGCTTATACAAAGTACTGGTCACCCTTGCTAGCATATAACAACGAGTTATCTCATCAGACTTTTCCCATTGTTTTCTAACCCCAGCTTGAGTGGCAAGTGGGCACTTATTATCAAAAATTGTTTTAAGTTTATCATAGCTCAGGACAATTATCAGGTTCCTTTTGTAATAGCCCGATTTAGACCATAATCGGAATAGTGGTTTCTGGACCATGAATCCGAGTTAGAAAAATATTTTAAAATTATTTTCTGTGTATATTTTGTGTGACTTTATATCTGTGAAATTTTCGTGATTTAATTTTGTCGTTTAGGTATCCGATTTAATAAAAGGACTTAATCACGTAAATTAAAAATTGGTAGTTTAATGTATAAAGGGTCGAATTGTTATTGGGTTTATAAAAGGAAGCCCTTAAGTGGTAAATAGCCCATTGACTTATTAAATGAACGGTAGTAGACATATATTATATGGTTTTGTTATAATTTTAGTATGGTTTGGTTAAATAAGTAAATTAAATCATAAGTTAATAAAATATATTATAACATAAAACATAAATTAAAAAAAAAGAAAGCCATTTTCATATTATTTTTATCATTGCCGAAACTAAAACAAGAAAGAAAAAAGAAAATAAAACCTAAGTTCGGTTGCTTTTCAAGCTCAATCAAGGTAAGAGTTTAGCTTGGTTTTTGATGATTTTTACATTTTTGAGATCGTTGCTTCGAGTACTACAAAACCCATGCTTGAATTTTTTATTTTAGTGAATATTTTGAGTTATGCTATTGTTGAGAGCTTGTGATTTTTGTTGTTTGATGATGAAATATGAAAGATATGTTTTAGATTAACATATTTTGTATTTGGAGTTTTTGATGATTTTGAGTAATTGGAACTAAATTGCAAAAATAATAATTTGAGGGACTAAAATGTAAAATAAATTAAATATATGGACTTGTTTGAGAGTGGAAAAATTTCAGCTCAACATGGGTATGCTAAAATTTTGTGTATTTTATGTTTTGTGCAAAAAGGACTAAATTGTAAAAAGTGTAAATGTTAGGGGTAAAATGGTAATTTTCCCATTTATGTGTTTTTGGACTAAATTGAATGAAAATATTTTTTAATGAGTTTAATTTGAATATGTTTAGATCAAGAGCCAAAGAAATCGAATTGGGATCGGGGAAAAACGAAAGTTATCGACTAGCCGCTCCGTTTCGTTTTACATCGTCCGAGGTAAGTTTATAAGCTAATAGACGTGCCTAATTGTCGTTAAATGATTAATATATATGCTGGTATGTAATGTATGAATTTATTCATGTTATTTTCGAATGTGTATAAGCTTGGTAACCATGTTCAAGCATTCGTTTCGACCGAGTTATGACGTCCAAAAGCCCCGTATGAACCTTAGGAATAATTAGGATACATATGTCATGACATAGGATTCCGATATATGTGTACGAGTAAGACCATGGCATCGATATGTGATTCCGATATGTGTTTACGAGTAAGACCCTGTATGGGACAGTGGCATTGATATTTGACTACATGTAAGACCACGTCCTGTAACGCCCCGAATTTTGGGCCTAGATGAATTGGGCTTTGGGCTTTGGATTTCATAAAATTTTTAAGTGAGCAAGAAAATGACAAAAGACATGTTGACTTTAAGGGTTTAAGGAATTTGAAGTGTCGAGGTATGTTGGAGAAGTTCTGGGTTCGAGTTTGGTGGTGGAGGAATTTTAATTTAATTATTAAAGGGATCAGGGTTGGAAAGTAGTTGGGCCTTAAAAAAATAGGGAAAAATGGCATCAAAAAGCCTTGTGGAGAAGTGGCTTAGTGAGGCCACTTAGAGTGTAGGGAGGTGGCATTAGTGGCTAGCAAGGAGATCCAAGGTTCGAATCCCAGCTTAGTATTTTTAGAAGATTATTTGGCCTTCTAGAAGGTTGGAAGTGGCATGAAGATGGACCCCAAGGGGAGTGCTCAGAAGAGAAATTGGAGGAAAGGATCAAGGGGTTATCAGGGAGAAAAACGAGGAGATGAGAAGTGAGAAGCAAGTGGAGTCGAAATGGGAACCTGGGCTTGAGGAATTCGCCCATAAGGGTTCTAAATAGGTGCCGAATGCAAGGGTATCAGGCTAATGCCGAAATCTTTTTTCACCTTGCTACCAAAAACCCTTTTCACTTCAAGATCCAAAAAGCCGAAAACCATTTTGTTTTCTTCCTTCTTTTTTTTTGCCGATTTCTCCAAAAGCTGAAAACCTTGTTCTCCTTTTCATTTTCCTTGTGCCGATTTCTTTGTTTCACTTTTGGGTTTAGCCGATTATTTTTCCTCTCTCCCTTGGTGCCAAATAAGCAATTGTTGCCATTCAAATCTCTAGAGCCGAATACTCTTTGACCGAATCTAGTGTAAGTGTTACTCTTCCAATCGGTTTTCTTTGCTAAGTATTGAATATTGTCTCTCACTCTTTCGAATCAACTGTGGTAGGGAATTAGTATAAGATCTCGAATCTTAGCTCATTGCCGAATTGTTCCTTAGGTGTTGCGGTGTTGGTAAGTATTCCTCTCCCATTAGCTAAGGTGGCTGAATGTTCATAGTTAAGGTAAGAGGACTTGTGTTGGATACGATTCATCTATTATTATAGTTTTAATGAGTAAGATTAATGCAGATCTACGGAGTACGTGATCAAGGAAAGCTATTAAGGATTGGTGTTCACGGTTAAGGTGAGGTTTCGAGTTTTCTGTTTTTCGTAGAATATAGATTAAACATACGATTAATGGAAGGGTGATATCATTGTAGGTTGATGACTAATGGAATCGCGACACGCTTGCTTACCAGGTGTGTACATACACTGCACACACACTATGAATCAGCAAAAGCTGAAATGTCGAAATGCCGAAAAGTTGAAATGCCGAAAAGCCGAAAGTTTGGGTACGGTAGTCTTACGAAGGTGTGAACACTCGTAAAGGGGAGAACAACAGGTTTCCTAAGACCCACGGGCGATTCCATGGACTTGGGTTGTGATTTGGCCATACGGGCCAGAATGGGCTAAATGGGCTCGATGGGCTGTTGTGCCCATAATTGGAAAAAACTGAATATTGATTCTGTGACAGCCCTAATTTGGCCCTAGTCGGAAAGTGGTTTCGGGACCACAAAATCGAGTCATAAAAATAATTAACCATTATAATCTATGCTTACTGTATGTGTACATGCACGTGCGAAAGTTTCATGTTTTAATTTTATCATTTGTATGTGAAATAGATTAAATAGGACTCATGTGAAATAAATGTGAAAGATGATAGGTTAAACTCAAAGTGGTGTAATAATGCATGTTAGAAAAGGGATGGGTTTGCATGTCAAATATCCATTTTTGACAATTAGTGGCCGGCCATGATGAAGTGATATATAAAAATATGTATTAATTATTAGTTAATGGCTTTATATGTTATAGTATAGATGAATAAAATGAAAAGAATAATAGAAAGAATGGGAAGAAAACAAAGTCTTAACTTTGTTCTTCTTAGCCGAACCAAAAGGGAGAAAAAGGGGAGGAAACATTCGGCCATTTGAAACCTAAGGAAGGTTAGTAAATCAAGTTAGATTTTTGAAATTCTAGTTTGTTTTAGGTTACTCATCATGCTACTTACTTAGCCCATGCCAAAACTTTGAATTTGGATGGTTGAATTGAACATTCGGTTATGGTAGATAATGAAGGAATTTGATTTTTATCTTTAAGTTTTGATGAAGAAATTGTTGATGAAAGAAGTTGATCTTGTTAAAAACTATAATTTCTAATACTCATATGTGTAATAGCCGAACATAGATTAAAAACTATAATTTCTAATACTCATATGTGTAATAGCCGAACATAGACTTTGCTTAATGTCTTGAACAAATGCCGATTAGGTGTTTTGAAATGGATAAATTAGGTGCTTGATTTCCTAAAGGTTCGGCTTAGTACATGATATTTTTGTTAGTATGATTTCGAAGAATTTGAGTAATGTTATGTATAAGTAAAATTATTAGGTACGGTCTTGGCGGTATATATGTACAATTGATCTATTTAGCTAATAATATCTAGGGTGATAAATAATTAAATAATATGTATACAAAGAATGTGTGAAAGAGTGAATTGGCAATAATCTCTTTAGGACAGCAGCAGTAAGTGATTTTGGAAAAATCACTATAAATTGTGGGAGTTGAGTTAGAAGCTGAATAAATTATGTAATTAAAGCTTGATGAGTATAGTTTCTTATAAAAGAAACTATAAAAGCAAAAGAATTTCCGATAATGAGATAATTGAAGTAATGTGGGACAGAGTCAAAATGACTTCTAGATCCCCTGTTCTGTTTTTATAAAATCACTATAAAACGTATAAAAATAGTAAAATGATGAAATTTATATGCTTAGACTCCTTAATGAGTCTAGATTCAAATGAAATAAACAAGGACATGTTTTTAATTCTGTACAATGAGAAATTTATTTCGTAGTGAAGAGTGGTCAGATTAGTCAAACAGCAAAACAAGGGAAACTTTAAGAAAAATCTGGTATTGATTGGACAAACTAAAAATTATGAAAATTTTATGGATAAAATATATATGAGTCTATTTTCAGGGAAATTTTATGGCAATTGATTTGGAGTTTCGTAGCTCCAGTTATAAATAATTTAGTGACTGCTGCTCAGGAAGACAGCTTATTGTGAATTTGTGATTATGAGGTAATCATTGATAAAAATTTGTTAAGGAGTTGCTTAATGTTTTCTTATAAGCTTACTATAATCTGTATGTGTGAAAGTCGAATATATATGTATTATATTCTGAAAATAATATTTGAATAGTCGATTAATGATTAGTTTAAAATTTGTTCAATTAAAGCTCAAGAGCATAGGGGGGCAATTTTGAATAAGGGAAAAGAGAAAGCAATCGAGTAGCCTATCCGCAGTTGTTCAAATAAATCCGAGGTAAGTCTTTGAGCAATGGAACTTAGCTTATGATTTGATTAAACAATGTTATATATTTATATATATAGCACAATAAATAAATTGTGACCTGATGGTTTCTCTTGATTTACATATTGAATAAATGGGTAGTGCATCGGCTTGTAGTCGAATGGTTATAGAAAATCATGTAGAGTAGCGAAACGGAATCGTGTTATTTGTATGAGCTGTTGAGCCGAAAATGGAATGATGGATAATTATGTTGTGTTTGTGATCTAATAATGTAAATAAATTGTTAATGATTTATAATATAAATATATTTTGTGCATGACAATTAAGGATTATATCCGGGTTAAGTCCCGAAGGCATTCATGCTGGTTGTTATTTTCGGGTTAAGTCCCGAAGGCATTCGTGCTGGTTGTTATTTCCGGGTTAAGTCCCGAAGGCATTCATGCTGGTTGCTATTTCCGGGTTAAGTCTCGAAGGCATTTGTGCTGGTTGTTACATCTGGGCTAAATCTCGAACATAATTGGGTTGGAAATGTGCGATCTTGTCGTAATAATTTCTATTGATGGGCTTACAACCCTAAGATGATCAGGTATGCACCGTATATACATTGAAATTAAGTTAAGATTGACTATGAGCATGAAAGTATATGGGTTGAAGTGTGAAGTAACATAAGTATGTGATTTTTTGCGTATTTGCATTTATTTAACCTTGTAATCGAATTAGATGTATTCGGCATTATTATGAGGTTAGTTGGGTAAAAAGAGATTATCTACATACGAATTCATGTTTAAGGAAAAATTTAAGATGACATGTATGAACAATAGGGGTATATTTAATCATGACTACATTTAGTCAGAAAGATGATGAGCCTTATGAATGCTATGCTTTAGTTATAAATGATTTCATTACTTAAGACTTACTAAGCATCGAAATGCTTACTCTTTTTGCCTTCATTCCCTGTTTTATAGATTTTGTTCGTGAACTATCGGACTCGGGAGATCCAAAGTCGAAGTCGTCCACACTATCTAAACCTTTCGGTACTCTTGTAAATGAACCTTGATAATGGCATGTATAAGATTGACTTTTGATGTTAATTACGTATCTTTTTGGTGATGTATATATGTATAGCCATGCGAAAATGGCTTGTTAAGTTATTATATGCGCTCCACAAAATTAATGTGTATGTGAGGATGATAATCGATTAATGTTTTAAATGTTTTGATGTGAATTAAACTTAGGAATGAATTAAGGTACTATTTAAATTGAGAAGATTGCTTTGCATAGTGTATAAACGAAATTTGAATTCAGTGGTATGCTATCGAAAATTACCTGAGTATTGTCAAATGAATTTTTGTACTTATTTGGTAATATTCCTTACCCCTCTGGCGACGGATACGAGTTAGGGGTGTTACAGATTCTATGTGATAGGAATTTGTATGTGAGCATTAATATGAATGTGACTAGGCCTAACGGGCCATATAAATGTGATTTGGGCCTAATGGGCCATATACAGGTGATTCGGGCCTAATGAGCCATATAAATATGATTGGGCTTAATGGGCCAAATATAGGTATGTGAATCTTTTTGGGCGTTGTAAGGAGTTTGGGGCCTAGTATATGATAACTACATAAGACTTAATTAATATATTATGACCGTGGACAAGTCAAAGGGTTAAGGTGTGGCAACGGGTATATGCATGTCTAGGACTGGGTCTAGGGAGAGCTTGGTACTTAAGCAGTCTGAATGACCCACCTCCTCTTCTCTGGAATCCTACCTGGTGCATAGTATTCGTTCATCTTAGCTCGTGGGACTTGTTAACGGTCAAGGTAAGTGAAAACCATAATTAAGGGAAAATTACCGAAATACCCCTAAGGGCGAAAATGACCAAAATACCCCTAGTTGTTGAATGTAAGTTTTATGGATGTGACATGCATACATATGATGTTCAGCTTAGGTTGCATATGGGGAGGGAACTATGGAACGGAGGAAGTATATGAGGATCTCATGGTTGACTGACAATCGTGGATCCATCGACGGCTTTTAAAGCCCAATATGTAAATGAAAGTAGTTTCGCAATCGGGCCACCATTGGTGTAAGGGCTGGGTGGGTCGATATTTATATCCCCACATGCTGTGAAGGGGAACGGAGCTGGTGCGTAGCAGATGGATAATTTGGATGGGATTGCATTGCATGTTTGATGCTTTCTCTTTGAATGCTTGTTTTTCGTTAAGGGTTGTACACACTAAGTTTCCGAAAACTCACCCCCTCTTTTATTTTATTTTCAGGTGATGCTCAGTAGGAAGTTCGATGCTTGGAGGGACTCTGAGTGGCCAGCTAGCAAGACAATTTAGACCTTTTTTTTTTCATTTTAAAGCATATAAGTTTCTGATTATTAAGTGATTTCAGACTGGAATGTAATAAGGCCTTCCATTTTATTATTATTTGGATTATTATCATTTTTAAGTGACGTAATTATAAAGAGTTGAGCATGGTTTCTTAAACTATTGTATGTCTCTTCTACGTTTCTGCAACTACATTTTAAAATGACATGTTTTCATAAAATTATATATTTTAAACAAGTGTTGGAAAGGAGTTTTATTTAAAGATAGTTAAGGTTTCTTAGTTTTAAGAAGGGTTTTCAATGAAAACACGGTTTTTGCTAAAACACTTCAATGTGACGCACCATATTCGACTATAACGTCTGGGTCGGGTTTAGGGTGTTACATGTAATGGTATCAGAGCCCAGGTTGCAAAACTCAGGTAGTGAATTGGGTCTTATTACTTGGTTTCCTTTTTTGTTTTAAAAAAATTATATTTGATTAGATCACAATGTTTTGGAAAAAGGGAAGTCTTGCTGAGCGGCACACCGAGTCTCCGACGTCAAACCAAGTAAGTACTTTTACTCTTAAATTTGTTTAAATTATTGTACAATAAATAGTTAGGGGGCTACTCTAGATGATTTTATTAGAATGGAACCAAAGCCCGCAGGAACTTGAAACTGTAGAGGATTTTCGAAAACAATCTTCTCTTTAATTACTTCCATAAAACATCGAGTTAATTATTGAAACTAACTAAAACTTCATAAAATTTCTAATCCAGATAATAAGCGAATCGACGATGAGTGCTAGAAGAGGTGCAAGGGGTAGTTGTCGAGGCCGCAGAAGTTTTAGGGCTGAATCGTCAACATCAGGCCATAAGCCCAATGTTGGAGTAGAAGAGGCTCCGGCCTCACCTGTGGCTGGGAATGGACCGTATGATCGGGCCGTGGGAGAAGATTCATTGTCACGGACAATGCTGAGAATTTTGGAAAGGGTCACTGGGCCTAACAATGGCAGCGAAAATCAGGGGTCCATTCCAGAGCGACTTCGTTTGAACGGGACTGATATCTTTAAGGGCATGGCTGGCGTGGCTCCTAATGTGGCGAAATATTGGTTGGAGGCCACTGAAAGGATAATGGAGAATCTGGACTACTCACCTGAGCAAAAGTTGAAAGGAGTAGGTCACTGCTTAGGGAAAAAGTCTACTAGTGGTGGCCGACAGTGAAAGAGGGCACCCAACCAGAGCGGGTCACTTAGGAGTTTTTCAAAGCTACATTCCAAGGGAAGTATGTGGGTGCAAGCTATGTGGATGCTAGAAGGAAGGAGTTCCTGAACTTGACCCAAGGAAACAAATCGGTGGCGGAGTATGATGCGGAGTTTTTAAACCTTAGTAGGTATGTAAGAGTAATGGTGGTAGCGGACTATGAAAGTTGGGTAAGGTTTGAGGATAGACTGAGAGATAACCTTAGGGTATTGACAGCTCCACAAAGGGAGCGAGTTTTCTCAGAATTGGTGGAGAAAGCAAAGATAGTGGAGGAGGTAAAGTGCACTGAGCGCTTAAATCGAGAGAAAGAAAGGGGTAAGAATAAGAGGGAGGCTGAGACCCTGGTTGTTGGACAGAGGCCTAGGGCTAGGGCCAGAAATAATGAGCCAGTTAGAGCAGGGGCCCCTACTGCTAATCAAGGGGTGCCACCTTGTGCTGATTGTGGGAGAAGCCACAGAGGTGAGTGTTGGAAGAGGATGGGAGCTTGTTTCACTTGTGGGTCTATGAAGCATAGGATCAAGGATTGCCCCTGAATGCTAGGTCAAGAGCCAGTAGTGGGCCAAGGTGGTCCTCAACCACCAAGGGGTGGTCAGCAGTCGCTCAGAGGCCATGGTCAGGCCAGGGGTGGAAATGGTTTGGGCCGTGGAGCACCGGCTAGAGGTGCTGGTCATGTTGAGGCGAGACAGCCAGGGTTGGTCTATGCAGCACGTCATCGAGAGGACGGAGACGCTCCAGAGGCGGATATTGGTACGTACTTTATCCATAATGTGTTATTTACTTGTTTGGAATTAGAGTACGCAGCGGGAGCATGGTGTGGTAGTCTATGTTATGCAACTGTACTAATAGTTGGGATTTTCGAGGACGAAATTTCTTTTAGGGGGTAAAGTTGTAACACCCTAAATTTTGGACCTAGATGAATTGGGCTTTGGGCTTTGGGTTTCATAAATTTCTTATGTGAGCAAGAAAACGACAAAAGACATGTTGGCTTTAAGGGTTTAAGGAATTTGAAGTGTCGAGGTATGTTGGAGAAGTTCTGGGTTCGAGTTTGGTGGTGGAGGAATTTTAATTAAATTATTAAAAGAATCAGGGTTGGCAAGTAGTTGGGCCTTAAAAAAATAGGGAAAAATGGCATCAAAAGCCTTGTGGAGGAGTGGCTTAGTGACGCCACTTAGAGTGTAGGAAGGTGGCGTTAGTGGCTAGCAAGGAGACCCAAGGTTCGAATCCTAGCTTAGTATTTTTAGAAGATTAATTTTTTCCTTCTAGAAGGTTGGAAGTGGCATGAAGATGGACTCCAAGGGGAGTGATCAGAAGAAAAATTTAAGGAAAGGATCAAGGGGTTTTCAGGGAGAAAAACGAGGAGATGAGAAGTGAGGAGCAAGTGGAGCCAAAATGGGAACTTGGGCTTGAGGAATTCGGCCATAAGGGTAATAAATAGGTGCCGAATGCAAGGGTATCAGGCTAATGCTGAAATCTTTTTTTCACCTTGCTACCGAAAACCCTTTTTGCTTCAAGATCCAAAAAGTCAAAAACCCTTGTTCCCCTTTTTATTTTGCTTGTGCCGATTTTTTTGTTTCACTTTTGGGTTTAGCCGATTCTTCTTCCTCTCTCCCTTGGAGTCGAACAAGCAATTGTTGCCATTCAAATCTCTAGAGCTGAATACTCTTTGACCAAATCTAGTGTAAGTGTTACTCTTCCAATCGGTTTTCTTTGCTAAGTATCGAATATTGTCCCTCACTCTTTCTAATCAACTGTGGTAGGGAATTAGTATCGGATCTCAGATCTTAGCTCATTGCCGGATTACTTCTTAGGTGTTGCGGTATTGGTAAGTATTCCTCTCCCATTGGCTAAGGTGGTCGAATGTTCATAGTTAAGGTAAGGGGACTTGTGTTGGATACGAGTCAACTATTATTCTAGTTTTAATAACTAAGATTAATGCAGATCTAGGGAGTACGTGATCAAGGAAAGCTATTAAGGATTGGTGTTCAAGGTCAGGTTTAGGTGAGGTTTCAGTTTTTTTCGGGTTGAATATGGATTAAACATATGATTAATGGAAGGGTGATATCATTGTCGGTTGGTGACAAAGGGAATCGCGGCACGCTTGCTTACTAGGTGTGTACATACACTGCACACTCCCTATGAATAGGCAAAAGCCGAAATGTCGAAATGCCGAAAAGCTGAAACTTTGGCTACGGTAGTCTTACGAGGGCGCGAACACTCGTAAGGGAGAGACCAATAGGTTACCTAACACCCACAGACGATTCCGTGGACTTGGGTTGTAATTTGGCCATATGGGCCAGAATGGGCTAAATGGGCCCGATGGGCTGTTAGGCCCATAATAGGCAAAAACTGAATATTGATGCTATGTGATAGGAATTTGCATGTGAGCATGAATATGAATGTGACTGGGCCTAACGGTCCATTTAAATGTGATTTGGGCCTAATGGGCCATATACAGGTGATTTGAGCCTAATGGGCCATATGAATATGATTGGGCTTAATGGGCCAGATACATGAATGTAAATTTGCTTGGGAGTTGTAAGGGGTTTTGGGTCTACTATGTGATAACTACATAAGACTTAATAAGTATATTGCGACCGTGGACAAGTCAAAGGGTTAAGGTGTGGCAACGGGTATATGCATGTCTAGGACTGGATTGTAATAAGGCCTCCCATTTTGTTATTATTTGGATTATTATCATTTTTATGTGACGTAATTATAAGGAGTTGAGCATGGTTTCTTAAACTATAGTATGTATCTTCTACGTTTCCGCAACTACATTTTAAAATGACATGTTTTCATAAAATCATATATTTTAAACAAGTGTTGGAAGGAGTTTTATTTAAAGATAGTTAAGGTTTCTTAATTTTAAGAAAGGCTTTCAATGAAAACATGGTTTTCGCTAAAACACTTTAATGTGACACACC
Organism: Gossypium hirsutum; assembly: GCF_007990345.1. NCBI lineage: Eukaryota > Viridiplantae > Streptophyta > Magnoliopsida > Malvales > Malvaceae > Gossypium > Gossypium hirsutum. Next base: position 71,428,658 of record NC_053430.1, read on the forward strand.
AGATTCAGCCATAACGTCTGGGCCGGGTTTGGGGTGTTACATGTCTGGGACGTTGGCATTTTATGTACCACCCTTAACCCGTAACCTTCACCGGTATAGGTTAAGAGGCATTACTAAACTCATAACATAAACCAGAATAATTAAATATCAAATATTATCTCATTGCATTAAATATCATTCATTCACATTCATTAAGATCATAAAAGCGAGTATACAATACTTAAAAATGCGTTTGGGACCAAATTGACAACATCTGAAAGTTTCAGAACTTATAAAAATTTTCATCTTTTAAAAGGTCACATGCCCGTGTTAACAGGCCGTGTGCCTCACACGATCTAGACACGCCCGTCTATCAAAGTCGTGGCAAAATAGGGCATAGCTACTGACTTGTCCACATGGCCAAACAACACGCCCGTGTGTCTTACCCGTGTGCTATGCACACGCCCGTGTCCAGGCCATGTGCTAAGCCGTGCCAAAAATAGGGGGGATTTTTTTTGTGATGTCAACATACCAATTAAGACCACATGGCCAGACCACACGGCCGTGTGTCTTGACCATGTTCGTGACTTACAATTGTAGGGTACCCTAGGGGACATACGACCGTGCAACATGGCCGTGTGTTGCACACGGCTGAGACACTCACTCGTGTCTCTGCCTGTGTGGAAAAAAATAGGCCATTTAAATAGCCAATTTTCCATCCGAATTAAGTCATCCTACAAGCAAAGGAAACTAACATATTTATATCACCATTTCAGCCAAATTCAGCATCAAAACATAACCCTTTTCATATCATATAACAGTCACCAAAATTCATACCCATAAACCTTACCAATTCATACGAAACATAAGGTAATATCATACCAAAGCATTTCCTTCCATACATCATTCAATCTCAAGTTAATCTTACCAAGACTTACCAACTAAAACATACCACAATTTCATATTATCATCACATACCATGAACCATTATCAACCATGAGTTCAAGCACAAATTAGCCAAGTCACATGGCTAAGCATATACATTAAAAAACATACTTCTCACACTACTAGCCTATACATGCCATACTTCATAAATATGCATTTTCAAAAGTACCAAAATGAGGTTCGATAGTGTGGTGACGATCCTGGATGATCCCCGAGCTTGCAGTAGCTTTGATATCTATAAAACAATGTAAACACACAAAGTAAGCTTTCAAAAGCTTAGTAAGCTCGTACCAAAACATCAAAAATATAAAATATGAAACATCAATACATAAGTAATTATAATTTCTCAATTCATCCATCAAGTCCATGCTAACAAAAACTATATGTTTATACAAATTCAATAAACTTTTATACATTTTACCACCTACCACATAGGTATTATACTTACCGGAACATTTTCATGTTCATTCGTTTACAATCTCACCTCTTGCTCGAATACTTTAAGACTTTCCGATGATCACCAATGCTTTAATTATCCGCACACTTAGTGCTTAAAGATTAGTCAAAGCTAGAACGATTCTGCGCACTTAGTGCCATCTCAACTAACTGAAGCTAAGTCGGTATCGCACACTTAGTGCCTTTAGTAGCCGAAGCTAATTTAAATCGCACACTTAGTGCCAAATACTTTCGATTCATCATCATATTCATCCAATTAAATTATATACAATCCATGTATAATAAAGGCATCAAAACCTACTTAACATCATATTTTAAGTACGAACTTACCTCGTACTCAGAATTTGTCGACTCGGACTGTTTATTCTACAATCTTCGATTTCCCTCTGTCTAAGTCGGAATTCCTCTTTTCTTGATCTATATGTATTCAAAATTAACCCTTTTATTTACCACATCATTCAAAAAAAAATCCATAAACACACAATTAGAGTACTTTGGAAAATAGTCCTCACATTTTCACATTTCAACACTTTAGTCTCTAATTCACAAAATCACAAAATACACAAAATTTGCTTGTACACAAGCTTAGCCAAATTTTCATGACTCTCATACAAGTCCATACATTTCATTTATTTCACATTTTAGTCCCTCAAAATAACATTTTTACAATTTAGCCCAAATTACTCAGTTTCATCAAAAATTCAAAGACAACCCATTTAAACCCAACATCAGGCTTCCATAATTCATCAACTAACATCACAAAACTCATAATCTCATCAATGGCACTTTTCAAAATCATCACCAAAATTAGAAATTGAAGCATGGGTTCGATAGTATACAAAGCAACGATTACAAAAACGTAGAAATTATCAAAAACCGAACAAAACTCATACCTTAATCAAGCTTTAACCTAGCCGAACCCTAAAAGTCCTTTTCTTTTTTTTTTCTTGCCAATTTCGGTTGATGAACATAAATAAATAAAATGAATTTGATTGTTTTTCTTTTAATTAATATGACTTTAATACCAATTTCCTATTTTGTCCTTTTATAAATAATTATATAACCATTTAATGGATGGTTATTTTAGTCCATTAACATTCTCAATGGACAAATAACAGAATAAGGACCCTTGCTTTAGAAAGCCAACTCAAATAGGCACTTTAACATCTAGCACACAGCTTTTACATTTTTCGCGATTAGGTCCTTTTTCCAAATTAAGCACACAAACAGTTAAATTTTCACACAAGACTTTCACACATGTCAATTCACTTATGATAGGCATGGAAAATAATATTAAAATATTTTTTTGACTTAGATATGTGGTCCCGAAACCACTATTCTGACTAGGGTCAAAACCGGACTGTTACAACTCTCCCCGTTAGGGATTTTCGTCCTTGAAAATCTTACCGTTAAACAGATTTGAATATTGCTGTCTCATAGTATCTTCAGGCTCCCACGTGGCCTCTTCAACACCATGTCGATGCCACATCACTTTAACTAACGGAATTTTCTTATTTCGTAACTCTTTAATCTCTCAAGCTAAGATTCAGATCTGAGTTTTTTCATAAGTCATATCAAATTTAATTTCGATCTCAGATGGAGGAATTACATGCGCAGGATCAGATCTATATCGTCAAAGCATCGATACATGAAACACATTGGGAATCTTTTCTAACTCTGGTGGTAACAACAATCTATATGCTACCAGTCCAATACGCTCGATAATCTCATACGGCCTGATGAACCTCAGACTCAATTTGCCTTTTCTACCAAACTGAAGCACTTTCTTCCACGTGACACTTTCAAAAACACTTTATCGCCGATCTCAAACTCAATGTCTTTTGTTTTCAAATCTGCATATGATTTCTGACGATCGGAAGCTTCTTCCAAACTATTTCGGATCACTTTTACTTTCTGTTCAGTTTCTTTTATCAAATCAACCTCGTGAATCTTATTTTCGCTAAGCTCAGTCCAATATAAAGGTGTACGGCATTTGTAACCATATAAAGCTTTGTATGGTGTCATTTTAATGCTTGACTGAAAAATATTATTATAAGTGAATCCCATCAAAGGTAGATATTGTTCCCACATACCTTTAAACTCAACAATGCAACATCTCAACATATCCTCAAGTATCTGAATAATCCAGTCAGATTGACCATCTATTTACGGATGAAAAGCAGTACTAAAGTGCAATTTAGTACCCAGAGCATCTTGCAACTTCATCCAGAATTGTGATGTAAATCTCGGGTCTCTATCTGACACTATCGATAATGACACACCATGCAACCTCACAATATCAGAAATGTATAACTCAGCTAATTTATCAAGTGAGTAATCAGATCGAACCATAATGAATTGAGCTGATTTCGTCAAACGATCAACTACAACCCAAATTGCGTCCTTCTTTCTTGGAGACAAGGGCAAACCTGAAACAAAATCCATGGTCACTCGTTTCCATTTCCACTTCGGAACCATAATCGATTGTAGCAAACCAGATGGCACTTGATGTTCAACTTTAACTTGCTGACAGATCAAACATTTAGAAACAAAATCATAGATATCTATTTTCATTCCGAACCACCAATAATGTTGTTTCAAATCATTATACATTTTCGTACTACCCAGATGCACAGATAAATGACTATTGTGAGCTTCACCTAGAATCATTTGAATTAACTCTGGATTTCTCGGAATACAAATTCGATCTCAAAATCTCAAGAAATCATCTTTATCAACTCTGAATTTGAATTAACTCTGGATTTCTTAGAATACAAATTTGATCTCAAAATCTCAAGAAATCATCGTTATCAACTCTGAATCAGACTCTACATCACACTGAGCTCGTTTAGCTAAAATCTCATTATCAATCTTTTGGGCTTCAATAATCTGCTATAAGAACAAAGGTCTTGCTTTTAATTCAGCTAAAACTGAACTATCATCAGATAGAACTAAATAAGCATTCATCGCACTCAAAGAAAATAACGGTTTTCGACTCAAAGCATCAGTAACAACATTTTCTTTTCCCGGGTGATAATCAATCACAAGTTCATAGTCTTTTAGTAGTTCTAACCATCTTTTCCGTCGCAGATTTAAGTCTTTCTGAGTCATCAAGTACTTCAATCTCTTATAATCCGAATACACATGACATTTCTCACCAAACATGTAACGCCCCCATGCCCGAAACCGTCACCGGAGTCAAGCTTGAGGTGTTACTAAACTTATCTTACCTTTTAAACAACTCTAAACCACTTATTTTAATTTTCGGAATAAACTATTTGTCTGCGTCATGGTTGCTTAAAAATTCATTTCTCAAGTTTCAAAACTCAAAATTAACATCTGTAAATTTTTCCTGAAACTAGACTCATATATATATCTACTAATTTTTGTCTAGAATTTTTGACTTAGCCAATTAGTACAGTTTATTAGTTAAAGTTACCCCTATTTCAAAATTCGACTGCACTGACCTCTACTTACTACGAACCACTTTTCTCCCTGTAAAAAATTTATATCACTATACCGTTTATTTCTGTTAAAACTAGGTTCAATAAGGATTCTAACCATATAAATTACACCACCTAATTATTTTTGTAAAATGTATGGTGAATTTTAAAATTTGGAACAGGGGATCCAGAAATCGCTCTGGCCCTATTTCACTAAAACTCAGATATCTTATAAAATACAAAACCTTTACCTATTTTGCTTATTCCATATGAAAATAGACACAATGAGCTTTAATTTTATATAGTATTCACCATCAAACCATGTCTCTACAATTTTTTTGTGATTTTTCAAAGTCACGTTATTTCTGATACTTGAATCCATTTTTAAGTTACTTTCACATTTTTCATAGTTTTCATGTGATAGTTACTACTTAATCATACATACTATTAAACATGTATATCATCAGCCATTCTATTAGCTAATCACTAGCAAGTATTTACACATCATTCATTGATCATATCATATCAAAAGAAACCAAGTTCCTATACATGCCATACACAAAACGAAATGTCTAACTATACCAATGTGATTTCTTCGATAGTGTGAACGTGTCTTCGACGTTTCCTTCGATCCCCGAGTGGCTTAATAAAAACTATAAGAAAAAGAAAATAAAGAGAGTAAGCACTAGGCTTAGTAAGCTTACAAGCAAATAAATTACAACATTCAACATAATGAATAATTATACATAATGTCACCTAGCCTCATAAACTTTCTTTACTTCTCATTTTCTACCTTCTTTTTTACTCACTTACCTTCTTTCTTACCTGGCCTTTCACTATTCATAAATATAATCTACCTTCCCTTTTGCTGATAATTCACTGTAATTTAACATGTACAATGACACGTTGAACCACTCGAAATACTAAGGATACTAGGGTCGTTCCTGTCTATCAATATCCTGCCAATGCCATGTCTTCGACATGGACTTACATGAATTATTCCTGTCTCCAATGCCATATATATATATCTAATATGGGCTTACATGGCTCATTCCTGTCTCCAAAGCCATATATCTGATATGGACTTACATGGCTCATTTTTGTCCTGTCCTGTCCTGTCAACCCCAATATCCTAACATTCCTAAGGTTTAAACGGGGCTTCCTAATGCTTTTTCTCTGTCACTTTGCCTTTAATTCGACTTTAAATATTCTCAAAAAATAAGTATATAAATCCTGGAAATTGACAATAATAATTTAAAATAAAAGAATATTGCATTTATTTACTGTAAACTTACCCCGATACAAAATGTGACTGAACTTTACAATTTAGTCCTTTACTTTTTCTTTTCCCCGATCTACTCCCGAATTTCACTCTTCTTGATCTATAAGAGCAAATTTAACTTATTTAATATTCACATTTATCAAAACAGTACTTTACTCAAACTTTGGAAAAATTACATTTTTGCCCCTAAACTTTTGCATATTTACACTTTTGCCTCAAATCTCGTAAATTAAACTTTAGCCTATTTTTTATGTTTTATGACATACTGATCGTTTTTCCCTTCTATAGCAAAATCAAATTCTCACTCTAACATATACTTATGACTATTAGGTATTTTTACCGATTAAGCCCTTTTACTCGTTTTTACCTAAAACCGAGTAGAACAAGTTGTCTAACATAATCTAAGACCTCATATTCTATCATAAAACATCAAAATAAACACCTTTCACCTATGGGTATTTTTCCAAATATGAACCCTAACTTAAATTATTGCTAGCATAAGTTTTATCGAGCTACCGGGACTCCGAAAACGTAAAGAACATTAAAAACGGGGCTTGGAATCACTTACTATGGAGCTTGAAAGCTTGAAACAAACCCTAGCTATGGAGAACCCTTGAAATTTCGTGCTAATGAAGAAGATGATGAATTTTGTGTTATTTTTCCCTTTTTATTTCATTTAATATCCAAATGACCAAAATGCCCTTCCTTATTAAACTTTCAAAAAATTCCATCCATGTCCTATTTTGTCCATGAACTTAGAAATTGGTCAAATTTTTATTTAAACCCTCTTAATTAATATTCCAAAGTAATTTCATACTAAAAACTTCTAGAATGCAAGTTTTGCAAATTATTCGATTTAGTCCCTAATCTCAACTTAAGCACTTTATGCATAGAATTTCATCACGAAATTTTCACACAATCATGCAATCATATCATGAACCTCAAAATAATAATAAAATAAATTTTTCTACCTCAGGTTTGTGGTTTCGCAACCACTGTTCCGTTTAGGCCCTATTTCGGGATGTTACAAAATAAGTAATGAGGCAAATCTTTAAAGCAAACACAATCACAGCTAACTCAAGATCGTGCATCAGATAGTTCTTTTTGTGCGGCTTCAACTGTCTCGAAGCATAAGCAATAACTTTTCCTTCTTGCATTAGAACACATCCTAGAACAATCAACGAAGCATCGCTGTAAATTACAAATTCTTTACCTAATTCAGGATGTACTAATATCGGAGCTTCAGTCAACAAAGTCTTCAACTAATCAAAACTGTTCTGACATTTTTCAGACCATTCAAACTTCACATCTTTCTGTAGCAGTTTTGTCAACGGAGTCGCAATCATAGAAAACCTTTCACGAATCTTCTATAGTAACCAGCAAGTCCCAGAAAACTACAGACTTCAGATACATTCCTCGAAGGTTTCCAATCCAAAATAGCTGAAATTTTGCTCAGATCAACTCTAATACAAGAGGCTGATACAATATGACCCAGAAAACCAACTTCTAGCAACCAGAACTCACATTTACTGAATTTTTCATACAATTGTTTATCTCGCAGAGACTGTAACTCTATTCTCAGATGCTCAGCATGTTCAGATTTGTCACGTGAATAAATTAATATGTCATCAATAAATACCACAACAAATTGTTCTAAATACGGTCTAAAAATTCTATTCATCAAATCCATAAAGATAGCAGGTGCGTTAGTCAATCCGAAAGGCATAACTAAGAATTCATAGTGGTCGTACCTTGTTCTGAAAGCAATCTTTGGAATAACTGAGTCTTTCACTCGAAGCTAATAATAGCTTGATCTTAAATCTATTTTCAAAAACACAGTAGCTCCTTTCAATTGATCAAATAAATCATCAATTTGGGGCAGGGGATACTCTTGACAGTCACCTTGTTCAATTGACAATAATCTATACACATTCTCATCGTACCGTCTTTCTTTTTCACAAATAGAACCGAGTACCCCAAGGTGAGAAACTCAACCTAACAAACCCTCAATCGGTCAACTCTTGCAACTAAGACTTTAATTCTTTTAGTTCAGTCAGATACATTTGGTACAGAGCTATCGAAATCAGAGTAGCACCAGATACCAATTCTATGCCAAATTCTACCTCTCTAACTGGAGGTAATCCCGGAAGCTCTTTAGGAAATACATCAGGGAACTCACAGACAATAGGTACAGGTTCAACTTTCTTTTCTAACACTCTTGAATCGATCACATATACAAAATAAGTTTCACAACCCTTTCGCACAATACTCAAACCTTTCATCGAAGATATTACAGCAGGCAATCCATTCAAATCACTAGATTCAATTCTGACTATTTCATCATTCTTGCATCTCATATCAATAATTTTTCATTTGTAGTTCACCACAGTATCATGCAAAGTTAACCAATCCTTACCCAGAATTATATCAAACTCATCAAAAGGAAATAACATCAACAATTATCTCGAAACATTAACGAACAGTTCTTGTAGACTTTATCAACTAGAACACATCTGCTTAGGGGGTTCGAAACTCTAATTACAAATTCAATAGACTCTACAGGAAAGTTTTACTGTTCACTAAGTTCATACATATATATGAATGCGTTGATCCAGGATCTATCAAAGTAATCACAGAAGTATCGTAGAGAGTAAATGTACCAGTAATCACATCTGGTGATAAAGCTTCCTCGCGAGCTCGAATAGCATAGGCTCTGGCAGGTGCACAAGCCTTAGATCTAATAGTTGTGTCTTTCGTTCCTCTCTGACTACCGCTTACACTTCCCAAATTTTTGGAAGGTCTACCCCAAGAAACATTACCACTCTGCCTCGGATTCTGAACATTATCTTTTTCAGCTAAATCTGGGCAATCTTTAATAAAATGATTTCTTGAACCACAACTATAACAAGCTCGGTTATTAATTTTTCCCCAGCATTCACCAAAGTGTCATCTTCCACATTGATCACACTCAGGCTTTTCATTCTTTACATTATCAACACTGGCAATAGACGTGGCTGAAGATTTGAAATTTGATTGCGATCTAGCACAATCTCTGTTCGAATGTCCCACACTAGCCTTTGAACGACTGCTATCATCTCTAAAATTCTTGGATCTAGATTGAAATGATTTGCCCAATGATGTCTTTCGTACCTCTCTAGCTTGAAAATCAGCCTTTCTTTTCTCTTTCCTAATATCTTCAGCTTTACATGCTCGTTCAACAAGCACCACAAATTCTTTGATTTCCAGCATCCCAACTAGAAAACGAATATCTTCATTCAAACCATCTTCAAATCTCTTGCACATTATTACTTCCGAAGATATACATTCTCGGGCATATTGGCTCAACCTCACAAATTCCTATTCGTATTCTGTGATAGACATGTGGCATTGTTTAAGCTTGAGAAAATCTTTGCACTTCTGATCAATGAATCTCTAACTAATGTATTTCTTCCAAAATTTAGCTTGGAAGAAATCCCATGTAACTCATTCACTTGGAACCACAGACGTCAAAGTTTGCCACCAGTGATACGTCGTGTCTCTCAGAAGTGAAACGGTACATTTTATACATTCTTCTAGACTCAATGACAACTCATCAAACACTCTTATTGTGTTCTCTAACCAGAACTCGACTTTTTTAGCATCATCGTTTGTTGTAGCTCAAAACTCTTCAGCCCAATATTTTCTAATCTTATCAACTAGTGGTTTACTTAACTGTATCGAATTCACTGGTGGCATAATAGCAGTTTGAGGAGAATTAACTGGGGGTGGAGGTTGTTGTACAGCCGGATTAGTTCTAATATATTGAGTGAACCAATCATTCATCATCAGATAGAAGGCTTGTTTTACCTCACCATCACGGCTACTTATAGCTGGTCAAGAATCAGTTTGCACCATCCCTTGTGCGGGAGCAGGCGTATTGCTTTCAACATCGTCTACTACAGCTCTATTGTGATCCTTTTGATATATAAAACCCCATTTCAATGTCAGGATTCGTCACACTATCGCAATTCATAAATATGGCATGTATAGCTAGACTCACATATGTTATGGTAGTCCTAGAAACGACTAAGCCATAGCTCTGATACCAATAAAATGTAACACCCCTAACCCGTAACCGTCGCCGGTATAGGTTAAGAGGCATTACTAAACTCATAACACAAACCACAATAATTGAATATCAAATATTATCTCATTGCAGTAAATCTCATTCATTCACATTCATTAAGAACGTAAAAGTGAGTGTACAATACTTAAAAATGCGTCCGGCACCAAATGAAAACATATGAAAGTTTCAAAACTTAAAAAAGTTTTCAACTTTTAAAAGGTTACATACCCGTGTGTCAAAGTCGTGCCAAAACAGGGCATAGCTACTGCCCACACAGTTAGACCACACGCATGTGTGTCTAGCCCATATACTATGCACACGCCCATGTCCAGGCTGTATGCTATGTCGTGCCAAAAATAGGGGGTACTCTATCTGTGACGTCAGCATACCAATTAAGATCACACGGCCAGACCACATGCCTGTGTGTCTTGGTCGTGTTCGAGCCTGACTTACAATTGTAGGGTAGCCCAGGGGACACACGACCGTGCAACATAATCGTCTGTCACACATGGCTGAGACACACACCCGTGTCTCTGCCTATGTAGAAAAAAATAGGCCATTTAAATAGCCAATTTGCCACCCCAATTTGGTCATCCTACAAGAAAAGGAAACTAACATATTTATATCACCATTTCAGCCAAATTCAGCACCAAAACATAACCCTTTTCATATCATATAGTAGTCACCAAAATTCATACCCATAAACCTTACCAATTCATACCAAACATAAGGTAATATCATACCAAAGCATTTCCTTCCATACATCATTCAATCTCAACTTAATCTTACCAAGACTACCAACGAAAACAACTACAATTTCATATTATCATCACATACTATGAACCATTATCAACCATGAGTTCAAGCACAAATTAGCCAAGTCACATGGCTAAGCATATACATTACAAAACATACTTCTCACACTACTAGCCTATACATGCCATACTTCATAAATATGCATTTTCAAAAGTACCAAAATGAGGTTCGATAGTGTGGTGACGATCCTGGACGATCCCCGAGCTTGCAGTAGCTTCGATATTTATAAAACAATGTAAACACACACAAAGAAAGCTTTCAAAAGCTTAGTAAGCTCGTACCAAAACATCAACAATATAAAATATGAAACGTCAATACATAAGTAATTATAATTTCTCAATTAATCCATCAAGTCCATGCTAACAACAACTATATGTTTATACAAATTCAATAAACTTTTATACATTTTACCACCTTCCACATAGGTATTATACTTACCGGAACATTTTCATGTTCATTCGTTTACAATGTCACCTCTTGTTAGAATACTTTAAGACTTTCCAATGATCACCAATGCTTTAATTATTCGTGCACTTAGTGTTTAATGACTAGCCGAAGCTAGAACTATTTCGCACACTTAGTGCCATCTCAACTAACCGAAGCTAAGTCGGTATTGCACACTTAGTGCCTTTAGTAGCCGAAGATAATTTAAATCACACACTTAGTGCCAAATACTTTCGATTCATCATCATCATGTATAATAAAGGCATCAAAACCTACTTAACATCATATGTTAAGTACGAGCTTACCTCGTACTCAGAATTTATCGACTCGGACTGTTTATTCTACAATCTTTGATTTCCCTCGGTCTAAGTCGAAATTCCTCTTTTCTTGATCTATATGTATTCAAAATTAACCCTTTTATTCACCAAATCATTCAAAAAAATCCATATACGCACAATTAGGGTACTTTGTAAAATAGCCCTCACATTTTCACATTTCGGCACTTTAGTCCCTAATTAACAAAATCACAAAATACACAAAATTTTCTTGTACACAAGCTTATCTAATTTTCATGACTCTCATACAAGTCCATAAATTTCATTTATTTCACATGTTATGTAACAACCCGACTTAGACCCTAATCAGAACAGAGGTTTTGGGACCATGAATCCGAGTCAGAAAAATATTTAAAAATTATTTTCTATGTTTATTTTGTGTGAATTTATATCTGTAAAATTTTCATGATTTAATTTTGTCGTTTAGTTGTCCGATTAAATAAAAGGACTTAATCGTGTAAAATAAAAATTAGGTGGTTATTTCTAAAATGGGCTAATTTGCACTTGGCTTTTTAAATGAAAGCCTTAAAGTTGTAATAAGCCCAAAATTAGGTGTAATGGACGGCATTAACATAGAATATAAAATTTTATTATTGTTTCATTAAGGGTAAAATGGGAAATGGAATAAAAAGTTATAATATAACATATTATAACGTATAATAAAATCATTTTTCATTATTTTTCATCTCCTAATTACCGAAACTTAAGAGAAGAATAACCACCTAGGGTTCGGCCATCTATTTAGCTTAATCAAGGTTTATTTTCTTGTCAGATTTTAATAATTTCTACGTTTTCGAGATCGTTGCTTCGAGTACTACAAAACCCATGCTTGAATTTTTAATTTTGATGAATATTTTGAGTTGTGCCATTGTTGATAGGTTGTGATTTTTGTCGTTTGATGATGAAAAATGAAAGATATGTTTTAGATTAACATATTTTGTATTGGAATTTTTGATGATTTTGAGTAATTAGGACTTAATTGCAAAAATAATAATTTAAGGGACTAAAATGTGAAATTAATGAACTATATGGGCTTGTATAGACATGGGTAATATTTGGCCTAGCTTGGGTATGGAGAAATTTGGTGTATTTTGTGTTTTGTGCAATAGGGACTAAATTGTAAAAATTATAAATGTCAGGGGTAAAATGGTAATTTGCCCATTTATGTGTTTTTGGACTAAATTGAATGAAAATATGTTCTAATGAGCTTAATTTAAATATGTTTAGATCAAGAACCAAAAAAATCGAATTTGGACCGGGGAAAAATGAAAGTTATCGACTAGCAGCCCCGTCCCGTTTTACGATGTCGGAGGTAAGTTTATAAGCAAATAGACGTGTTTATTGATAGCCTAATATTATAATTGCATACTATTATGAAATGTTATAATTAAATTATGCTAAGGCCGAATATGTTAAATTTGGCTATGACATTTCCTAGTTCGATTCGACCGAGATGCGACGTCTGAAAGCCCCGTATAAAGCTTAGGAATAGCTAGGATACATATGTCATGAATAGGATTCTGATATATGTGTGTGAGTAAGACCATGGCATCGATTTGTGATTTTTGATACGTGTTTACTAGTAAGACCCTGTCTGGGATAGTGGCATCGTTTTGTGGCTATATGTAAGACCACGTCTGGGACGTTGGCGTTGTACGGTTTATGTGATGTTTTGAGTGTCCTATCCAGTTCTGAATGGTTCATCGGGCAATGATAAGCTATATTTGAATATGTAAAACGAGCCATGTGCCAGGTATGGATTAATTTGTTACCAAGTCAAGGTAAAGACAGTAAGTAATTAATATTTGATACAATGACTTATTGAATAAGTATGGATGGTGAAATTATATTGTAGTAATTGAAATTGGTAAGGATATACATAATTGTACTGTAATTGTCTTCGAACGATATGTGATATGATTATTAATGATACCAAGTACATTTGGTCATTTGGATAATGTATATATAATGATATATATTATGATGCTTGAATAGAAGTTATGAATATAAGTAAATTCAGTTGTTAAATGATATCTTGGCTTCGTAAATGAAGTATGTATCACTTGTGTTGGTTACATAAGTATTCGGCCAAGGTGAGGATTTTATATAAGAATGAAATATCTTGAATGAATGTGGTAGGTTGAGAATAAACATACTCATATCAAAGTAGTTCGGTTAAATTTATTATGAGATTGTTATATTATTAGTTTGTTTATTTGATTATAGCTTACTAAGCTATAATAGCTTATCGTATGAATGTTTGTTTCTGTTTTATAAATTTTGAGAAGTCAAGTTACAAGCTCGGGGAATCGTCTGCGAAGCTCATCGCACTATCATCTATTTTGGGTACTTTTATAAGTTAAATTAAAGATTATTGCATGTATAGGCTAAAGTATGTTTTGGAAATGTTGAATTTTTGGTTATGTATAAAGCCATGCGAAAATGGCTAAATTCTTAAATTGGTTTGGTTGTGTTCTTGATTGTGGGCTATTTCTTTACTTGAATTTGATTATGTATGATCATGGTATGTTCTCATTAGGGTTAATATGTTGTGAATGAATGAATCAATAGTTAAGCTTATGTGTATTATGTGGGTTAAAATAGTGGATGATTTAGGTAACAGCTATAGTTGATTCAGTAATGGTTTTTGCATGAGTAAAAACATATATAAGTGGAATGGTTTTTATATTTTGCTAAAGTGTTAATATATGCATTTCTGCTAAGGAATATTCGGCTATGTTTAGGTGTGATTTGGTTTGATTTTGTTACATGTATTATATGTTATGTTTGGCTGGTTGGAGTGTATTCGGGCTTGAAACTTAGATTAGTTTAGGAACTATGCTATATATCTATGAGATGATTATAATGGATATTGTGTAAGAGTGATTTCGGTTTGTTGGATATGTGGTATGTGTATGGAAAATTATATAAGTATGATGCATTGAAGTTACCCTTTGTGACCGAACAGGTAATTAAATTTTTGGTTGTGTGTATGTATTTCTATTCATGGTAATTTGGCATGTGAAATGGGTATACTTTAGTCATTATATGTGCCTAAGGTGATGAGTTAAAGTAGCCAGGTATATGTTTTAGTTCAGTCATTGAGAATAAGGGTTGGGTGCTTTAAAATGTCTTTGATGTTCAAAATGACTAAACAAAATTTGTAGTGGATTACTTATGAACTATTTAAGCACAAGAATATATTTGTCCAATTGGTAACGTGTGAGAACATTTCTTGTATAAATGTTTCATAAGCTATATGAAATGTATTATTTGAACTTATAACTTGAATGTATATAAATATTTTTAATTGTGCATTGGCCAATTAATTAATGTAATAAATACGTGATGATGTTTGGTCTTAATTTTGCATGTGCTTTAAAATTTTATTATATATAACTTTAAGTTTTAATGACTCTGTATTATGATTTAAATTATGTGTTTAATGGTTAAACAGGTTTATGTTTTGATTATGTGAATATAACATATGTGTATACGTAAGTGTCCTAAATTTGGTGTCTCGTCTGGTAATACCTCGTGACTCCATTCCGGGGACGGATACGGGTTAGGGGTGTTACATTTTAGTCCCTCAAAACAACATTTTTACAATTTAGCCCAAATTACTCAATTTCATCAAAAATTCAAAGACATCCCATTTAAACCCAACATCAAGCTTCCATAATTCATCAACTAACATCACAAAACTCATAATCTCATTAATGGCACATTTCAAAATCATCACCAAAATTAGAAATTGAAGCATGGGTTCGATAGTATACGAAGCAACGATTACAAAAAGTAGAAATTATCAAAAACCAAACAAAACTCATACCTTAATCAAGCTTCAACCTAGTTGAACCCTAAAACTCTATTTCTTTTCTTTTTCTTGCCAATTTCGATTGATGAACATAAAGAAATAAAATGAATTTGATTGTTTTTCTTTTAATTAATATGACTTTAATACCAATTTCTTATTTTGTCCTTTTATAAACAATTATAAAACCATTTAATGGATGGTTATTTTAGTCCATTAACATTCTCAATGGACAAATAAAAACATAAGGACCCTTGGTTTAGAAAGCCAAGTCAAATAGGAATTTTAACATCTAGCACACAGCTTTTACATTTTACGCGATTAGGTCCTTTTTGCAAATTTAGCACACAAACAATTAAATTTTCACACAAGATTTTCACACATGTCAATTCACTTATAATAGGCAGAGAAAATAATATTAAAATATTTTTCTAACTCGGATATGTGGTCCCGAAACCATTATTCTGACTAGGGTCAAAATCGAACTATTACATTGTATGATTTGTATGATTATCTAAGTGTCCTATCCAATTCCAAATGGTTCATAGGGCAAAGTTAAATTGATTTCGAATGTGTAAAATGAGCTATATGCCAGGTATGATTTAACTCGTTACCTATTTGAGGTAAAGTAAGTACCTTGATTAATTATAGCAAATCTTGAAAGGGTGCAAATGAAGAACATATGCGAATGTGATATGTGTATTTGACTTTGTGAGTTAGTTAACTTGTTTATCATGAATCATCTTTAAACATGTGCATATATGATTAGGTAATTTTGATTATATATTTAATATATGAATATGATGAATTATTTTGATACAGGGGCTTATGTAATCAAGTGTAATTGGCCTTGAAATTATTATTGAAATGAAACTTAGTATTAGGCATGCATGATTATATGTGTTCAGCTTCATGGTTAATATATGCATATGAAACTATGTGATTACATATGAGTTTATATGTTAATGGGTACGTGAAGTAAGTTACAGTGACTAGTTGGTTGTGGAATATAAATGGTAAAAATGATAATTTGGCTTCATGAGTATTCTACCAGGGTAATAATTGAGTATGAAAATATATTTTTATAATGAATTACATATATGTGGATCTGATATATTATGATACTATAATTTAGTTTAGTTTAAATAAGTTGATAATAATTTTGGAAGAATGTTTAACTGCTTATGACTTACTAAGCTTCAAAAGCTTACTCTGTGTTTTTATGTGTGTTTCTAGTTTATAGATTTTGGATTCAAGTTACAAGCTCGGGGATCGTCAGCAAAGTCTATCACACTATCTACAGCTTCGGTATTTAAATAATCAAACTCGAATTATGGCATGTATAGGCTGGAAATGTGTTTTGAAATGTTAGATTTTGGTTTTTTATAATTTGAGCCATGCGAAAATGGCTTAATTTCCATGTTAATTTCGGATATGTTAGCTTATGCTTTGAGTTTATTTTGGCTATGGTATCTTATGCTATGGATGAATTATTTTTGTGATATGTGTTTTGTGGAGCATTGAAGTTGATTAGTAATTTGGATGTGTTTTGGATTATTCGGCTATAGTATACCCATAAGTATGAATTATATTTGCTATGTTACTCTTGATTATAATGATTTGGCTATGTAACACCCCAAACCCGGCCTAGACGTTATGACCAGATCCGGTGTGCCACATCGATGCGTTCAAAACGTTCCGTTTTACTTAGTTTGGAAAACTTAGTTGGGGTTGTAAAAGATACTTTTTAAAGCAGGTTAAGGTGAATAGAAGCTGTGCACCAGGTAGGAAACCAGGAAGAAGAGGAGGTGAGTCCGTCGGACTGCTTAAGTACCAAGCTCCCTTCGGATCCAATCCTAGACATGCACACCACCATTGCCACACCCTAACGGACTCGTGTAATTTTGAGAAAACTGTCTGGTTATGTCTATCTTAAGAAAATGATTAAGTTTGAAAACATTTGTTTAGCTGAAGTCTTACTTGTAAACGTGTTATTTTGAAATCCCTTAATGTTTTTGAAAACGCGTCCTAAAGCTAACCCATTTTCCTTAGTCATCATAGTTTTTTCTTCATAGTAAAATAAAATAATAAAAGTAAAACAAAACCATAAAAATAATTAAAATGCCTTATTACACTTAAAACCCAAAACCATAGATGAAATTAAAAGGACGTCCAGTTCACCAGAAAGAAACCAGGTTCGTAGAAACATGTGGCCAGTCCAAATCCCTCACAGCTCCAAGCCCACTATGGTTGAGGATTACCTGCGAGGGTGAAAATAAGGGGTGAATTTTGGAAAACTCAGTGTGTAATTCAACCCAACCATAGCCTAAATCAGTTCAAACCACAGAGACAGAATAAGTTGGCCTCTGCCCAGAACAGATATCAGAATAAAGCCCGTAGGCCCAGAACAGATATATCATGCTTATGCAGAAACCCAACCATATCCAACCACATACACCCCCATACCATCCTTTCACCATGTGGAGAGACTACTCGACCCACCCAACCGCTACACGCCAGAGAAATATGCAGCATGGCTGCCAGATACAGAGAATGTGACAGAGTCACCAGATACAGATATTTTGTGGTAGTGCCACCAGAACAGATAATTTGTGGCATAGCCACCAGGACGCTTCCTCCATAATATAACCCATGTCCCCATGCAACAAATATTCATTCATGGCATACATCATACAGATTTAATTCATCATGCTTTTTAGACAAAATTAACCCTAGGGGTATAAAGGTCATTTTGCACACATAGGGGTATAATGGTAATTTTGCATACAAAGGGGTATTCTAGTAAATCTAACTATTTCTAAGGTTTTCATGCATATCGTAGCCATTACGTTTAGCCAGAAACACTTACCGAGCGTTCTTACCGAATTGGGCCCGTTGGCCCATTAATCCAGTTTTGGCCCATTAAGCCCCAAAATATCAAAACGCACGAAATCGCGCGTACCACAGTTTTATCACTTTCGATTACCAGTAATAATTACCCATACGTCTTACGAGCATTCGCACACTCGCAAGTGCCCAAAATACTGATTTTTCGGCTTTTGCAGATCTAGCCTATGAAAGGGTGTCAGTTACACACCTGATTTGTGACGACTTGCTGACAAGATCCACGCACGAACTACCTATAATTACGTTGCTACAATTCTTAGATTGCAAATCACAACACTAATCTCCATAATTACTTACCCATATTCGACTCTGTCCCTAAAAGCTTTTAAAACTTTACCTTCTTGCCGAAATCCGATAGCTAGATCCAAGTCTGATCGCTCCAAAGATCCAAGACTTCGATCCAACCCTTGAGAAGACACTAATCATCAAAATAAATCATCGGTTAAAGACCCTTTATGCCCTATGCCCAAATCGATAGCCTCCCTAGATTTTAGGGACTTCAGCTTTTTCTAACTTGAAAAATAAGACTAGATTTGGAGTGATGAGCACTTACCACTTATTCCTTCCTGCTTTCCACGTATATCTGATGCAGATTCAACCTTTAAACGACGGTAAAACTTGAATCTAGAACCTTTGAAGTTTCGACTACTAGTCCCAAACTCTATAGTAGTTTCGGCTTTTCTAGGTGATATAGAAAATAATGATTTGAGGCTATAACCCTGGGTAGTGTTGTCGACAGATGCTAGGGGTTTAGAGGAGAGGAATGTTGGTCAAAAAGGAAAACATATTGAGGAATATGGCTTTGGAAAAACGGCACAAGAATATAGCTTTCGAGATTTTGAGATTTGAGGTTCGGCTTTAGTCTAAGAAAATTAATGGAGGAAAGTGATGTAGAGTAGGGTGGAGATGGACAAGAGGTTTGAAAGGTTCGGCTATGGAGAAAGAGAATAAGAAGAAAGCAAAAATGGCTAAAGGGAGAAGGTGAGAAAAGCAGCAAACGGCACAACTCCCTCCCTATTGCCGAATTTATACTGGCACTTTAACCTAGATGAATTTACCCCCCTAAAGAAACCCTTGGTCGGCCACCTCTTGCTCCTCAAGAGTCCAAAATTCGGCCAACACAGCTCACCCCAATCAGCTCCTAGATTTCCTCCCTTATCTCTATCCTTATTCAATCCCCTTACCATTTTAAACTCTTCCTGACAGACTTTTATTTCAGTTCCACTACTTCCCTTTCCTGTACATAAAAATTAATCACTTAATTTGCTGTCATTGTGACTTGAACCTGGGTCCTCCCCAAGCTTCCACACGCCACTACATCCTTCCCAGTGGCGTCACATGCCACTTTACCACTTGCTTCCTTGTGATCCATTTTTCACAGATAATTCCTAAAAGCCCAATTTATCAGAACCCCTTTCTCTTATAGAATTAAATTTAATTAAAACTATCGGGTTTTATCCTAAGCTTGGGCCTTCTAGAGGCCCACCAACATGATTAATCCTACACATAACAAACAGAACACAGAATTTTAAATTTTACAACTTTTACAGAATTCCTGAAAATTGGGGCGTTACAGGCTATGACTTGAAATAATAATTCCATTTGGTTGACAAGTACATTCGGTTAATTGTTGAAATGAGATAATGAATATATGTTCGGATATTAGTTCAGTATATATATATTTGTGAAATGTGGTTGATTATAATGCTAATGGTTGTTTGTACAATTAGTCATGTTAATTTTGGTATTCGGTTATTATTTTCATGTGATATATGCTTTGAAGTTGGTTGATGATTACAGATACATATATATATATATTTACGGATGAAATTTTGGCTATGATATACATATATGCATATTCATAGGTATATTTAATTGTATCAACCATGTTTCATGATAACATATAATATATATATGTGTACTTACAATATGGATGATATGTTTATGGGTTTAGTTAAATAAATTCGTTGGTTATTTGTAAGGTTTATGTTTTGAATATATAACAACTTGTAATTCGGTATTTGTTTACATAAATATTATGCACATGATGAATGGATTTTATATATATATATAACTCAACTTAAGGTATATATTTATATAGGTAAACTTTGTTATCCGAATAAACAAAAGATAAATATGGTTTTTGTATCGATCTCTAATGGTATATTATTTTAAAATTCTAGTTAGTTTATTTGGGTAGTATAATTTGGTTGGTAAATACATTCGATTGAATGTGAATTTAGGTAATGAAAATGTTGATTGATGATTTGGCTTTTGCACTTATGTAATTAAGTATATAATGTTTCGGTTTGATATATGTAAGTGTATAAATATGATGTTGAATATATGAATTCAATTTTAGTGAATAAATATTGTTGTTCGAGGTATTTTGGTTGAGGTTCATTATTGATTTATATTTTAATATAATTTATATATTATATTATGATTAATAAAATCATGCTTATTATTTTAATTGAACTTATGTTTTATATATATATGAAGTTGACTTGTATAAATGTGTGGTTGTTTGAAAATGTGTTTTTGTTTGGATTTTTCTGATAATGAAATGAATGCCCCTCCCCCCCACACTTAAGATGTACATTGCCCTCAATGTACAAAGATAGGTATTATAGAATATAAAAATAAGATAGGGAGAGAAGTGAAACTTCCTGTATGATGAATTCCTCGAACTAGAGTTTTGGAGAGTAATCGGTTCGAGAGTGGAGGAGGATATTCCAGCGGTCGTAGAGGTTCATTAGTCCATAAGTCCTGCGCCAAAAGGATATTATTTCGAGTGATAGCTATGGTCATGGGCGAGCAGGACATAACAATCGTGGGGAACCTTTCCCGGTAGAGCTCTAGTTCCTATGTGATGATGAGCTTAAGAGCTCTATATAACTGTGATGAAATCAGGAACTTTTTAGGAGATATTAGGAAGGATAATTACTTATAAAGAAAAATTGAAATTAAAAATAAAATTCTAAAATCTGCTAAAAAATTAAAAATAAAAAGTAGTTGTAATAAAAATTAAAGACATAAAATAATAAATAAATGTTTTTAAACATCTTCATCGCTAGATGGTTTGCGAGGTGAGACTGGCGATGAGATGTGGAGGTGCTGACAAATCTGCTGTAGAGTAGCATCAATGTTGTCAAATCGATGAAAACACTGTTGCTCGAATCGAGTGAGGCGCTTAGATATGTTAGTGTATGAAGCCGCCGTATGAACTGGATGAGAGGGTGGTGCTGGCTGAGTCGGTGGGTCCTCGTGCTATGGGTGGACATCATCAGGAATGTCCTCGTAGGCCTCCTCCTCGGTAGATTGGACGAGACGATACTGGGGAGGGTAGGTTCCTCGGCGCCTCTCGATCATCCTCATGCTAAGCATGCTCGAGATGCCTTTTGGAGACATCTGGCCGATGAGGGTGAGGGATGATTCTTGGGCCGCAGTGCTGAGGAGCCCGAATTGTCGCGCCAGCCGAGACATGTAGGGGCCAATGGAGATGACTCCCTTCCTATGTCGCTCTGTCTGGTGCTGAATCACAAGGGCAATGAAATAGGCAAGGTCGATGACGTGTCCGTACGACATGTACCATAAGAAGTAGGCGTCATGGGTGTTGATGACGCCAGTGCTCTCTCGCCTCCCTGTAATCGTGTGAGCTAAAATAGCATGTAAGTACCTCAGGGATGGTGGGAGAGCTGATGCCTTGGAGCGGCTAGGATTGTAGGAGGCCGTGCCAGGGGCCAAAGTGTGCCAGCACTTCGAGGGAGAGAAATGTATGTGGCGACTGAGAGCATGTAGTTCATTCTTCTCCCTAAAGTCCTCCGTATATAAGCCTAGTGCAGCACCAAACTCTGGGACGCTTAGCTGGAAAATTAATCCGCCTAGGCGAAATTGAACCGTGTCGGGATCATCGTAGTTCATCATTACGGTCTGAAGATGGAACGTTGAGCATAGTTCCATCGTGAGCTCAAGTATGTTGGCTCGATAATCCCAAAGAATAGTTGTAATAGCCCAAAATTGGGTCTAGTTGGAACAGAGGTTTCGGGACCACAAAATTTTAGATATAAATAATTATTTTATGATTATTTTGAGGTCTATGATATGATTGCATGATTATGTGAAAATTTCGTGAAGAAATTCTATGCATAAAGTGCTTAATTTGAAGTTAGGGACTAAATTGAATAAGTTGCAAAACTTGCATTCTAGAAGTTTCTAGTATGAAATTGCTTTGAAATATTAATTAGGAGGTCTTAAATAGAAATTTGACCAATTTCTAAGTTATGGACAAAAATTGGACATGGATGGAATTTTTGGAAAGTTTAGTAGTAAGGGCATTTTGGTCATTTAGGGGTAAAATGAATTAAAATACAAAATTAAAAGCCAATTTTGCTCATCTTCTTCACCATGGACGTGTATACCAAGGGAGACTCCATGGATATGGTTTTCAAGCTTTCCAAGCTCAATAGTAAGTCCGTTCTAACCCCGTTTTTCAAGTTCTTTACGTTTTTGGAGTCCCGGTAACTTGATTTAGCTTATGCTAGCAATAATTCAACCTAGGGTTCATATTTGAAAAAATACCCATAGGTGAAATTTGTTTATTCTGGTGTTTTATGATACAATATAAGGTTTTAAATTATGTTATACAACTTGTGCTACTCGGTTTTAAGTGAAAACGAGCAAAAGGGCTTAATCGGTAAAAATACCTAATAGTCATAAGTATATGTTAGAGTGAGAATTTGATGTTGCCATAGAAGGGAAAATGATCAGCATGTCATAAAACATAAGAATAAGGGATGAAGTTTAATTCCCGAGCCTAGGGGCAAAAGTGTAAATATGTAAAAGTTTAGAGGCAAAATTGTAATTTTTCCAAAGTTTGAGTTAAGGGCTGTTTTGAATATTACATTAATTATATAAGTAAAATATGATGTTTTAGATCCCGGAAAATGAGATTTGAACCTAGAATGAGAGAAAAATTGAAAATTGGGAAAGTTGGTAAAACGGCCGTTTTAGTATCGAGGTAAGTTCATATGTATAATAAGCATTAATTTATGCATTTTTCAATGTAAAATTGATATATTTACTATGATTTCCGAGGTGTTGAAAGTATGTAAGTTGGTATGATAATAATACAGCAATAATGCTGTAATTTATATTTGAAAGTTAAATTTAGTGAATTAATTGAATTATGTTAAATTAAATATTTATGGTGCCCAGTTTATGAATTGATTTAAAAATATGTCTATGGTACATGAAGTGCATTGAATTATCATACATAAATGTGATTTCTATGATTACAGATATTATGAGAAATTGTAAGTTCATATGATTTTTAATAAGGCAATGTGTAATTTAATGTTATTGCCTTGATATTAAATGAGATGTAAGTTTATATGTAAGTAATACATCACTATTACTTGTATTATGATATTTTATAATAATATTGGAAATATGTTTGTGGATAATTACTTGATTGGTGAAATTGTTGGAAAAGAGAGAGAAATCCCGGTTGAACCTTCGGAAAGATTGGATGATACAGATGGTATGTAGCTAGGTCACATTTATGGGGCTGAGTGCACATCATGTGTACAAGAGAGCTACGAGACATTATGATGTAGCTAGGTCGCATAGGTTATACTATGTGTACACCATGTAGACAAGAGAGCTACAGGATATATGTAGCTAGGTCGCATGCGTGGTTCCAGGTGAAGGACACCATGTAGACAAGAGAGCTACGAGATAAACTGGCTAGGTCACATGGGTGGTACTAAGTGTTCACCATGTGTACAAGAGAGCCGAACTATATGATGGGTGGAGCTATGTGCTGAAACCACCAAGTATTGAGGATTGATCCGGAGTGTTCAACGGGAGACTCTCTATGTATTGCTTTGTGAGTTTTGTGATGAATAAGTGCAGGAACTTGGTTATGTGAATGATGTGTTCATTAAGTGACCAGGATGTGGTAAGGTTATAAACAAGTCACTTATACATGGGAATGATTTTATGGTGACCTTGTGATCATGGGCCTATACTTGTGATGTATGAAATGCGGTGAAAATGATTTGTGATATGTATGTTAAAATGAGGTTAATACAAAGAAAGTGTGAAAGAGTGAAATAGCAATAAAATTGTTTTGGATAGTAGTAGTGATGTGATTTTGAAATATCACCAAAAATATTAGAAATTGAATCAGAGACTGAATGAGATATCAATTAAATTTTAATGAGTCTATTTTCATATACAAGAAACAAAGCAAGCAAAGGAGTCCTATATTTTGAGATATTTATGTTTTTGTGAGACTGGTTCAGAATGATTATGTGATCCCCTGTTCTAACTTTGGAAAATCACAAAAATTTGGAGAAAAATAATTATAGGCTCAAACTTATATTTTTAAAATCCCTAATGAGTCTATTTTCAAGATAAATCAACAAGAACATTATCCGAATTCTGTACTGTGATATAATTAATTTTTAGTGAAGAGAGGTCAGAACTGTCAGAAAGTGAAACAAGGGAAATTTTAATGAATAAACTGTACTAATTGGCTAAACCAAAAATTATGAAAATTTTATGGTGGAAAGATATATAAGTCTAGTTTCAGTGGAAATTTACAGATCTTAATTTGGAGCTCTGTAGCTCGAATTATAAATAATTAAGTGACTATGACTAATGTGGACAATTTGATGTGAGAATTTATTAGTAAATTGTGAAATTGTACTTACAAAAATGCTATATACATTAAGGATGTGGATGGAGAGGAGGAGGAGAAAAAATAAATATATGTGGAATACATGGAAACTATGGTATATGAAATATTGATATAATGAAATAAATGATATGTGTTTATAAGAAAACAGAAAGAGAATGTTATGTATCATGACATGTATATATATATGACTAGTCTCAATGTAATGCTTGTTGGGTATGGAATTGAATTAAAATGTTTCAGGCAAACATGTTATTCTGCGCATCTGAATTGTGGTATTTTATAAAGATATGATCTAGCTTTAAATATGAATGCTTGATGATTAAGCTGAAGATATTTGATAAGATGATAATCTAGGTATAAAAGTATAAGTGGTACTATAATAAACAAGGTAAAATGAGTATGAGAGACACATGTATGATGACATACAAATGCTATGTTTGTGGTTTAATTGAGGATGTTTAATCATTAAATGAATACCATGTTATATGCTTTTGATTTTGTATAAGTGTGTAAGAGATCAAGGTTGACCAAAGCTTGGAAAATAGCCTAGGTATATTCCACACAGGCAGAGACACGACCATGTGTCTCAGACGTGTATGGAACACAACTTTGGGATACGGGCGTATGGAGCCTTAAAGCATGAAATTTCCAAGATTTTTGTAAGTTCTCGGTTTAGTCCTGAACCCTTTCTAAAGTATGTTTTGGGCTCCGTAAACTCAAATAAGGGACTATGTGTAAGTGAATGAATGTTTTGAAATATGAATGAAATTTTATGGCCCGTATTTTAGTTTAATGTTTGTATGTTTGTCCGGTAACGCCTCATACCTTATCCCAGCGTCGGGTACGGGTAAGGGGTGTTACAATAGTTCCCAAGGGTAGGTGGAATCAGCCAACTAAACCTGTTCTACAGTAGCCCAATCGATGTAGCGACCCGCAATTAAAGGTCGGGCCCGAAGTATTTGGAACAGTTCTTCCTAGGGCCCTCGGGGGAACTGTAGGAGAGGGTGACGAATTTTTGCAGTTGGACCCGCGGAAGAGGATGCTCCCTTCCTCTTCTTTGAAGCAGGTACGGCGGTTTTTCTTCCTCGTGAAGACGACATCAAAAACCTGTAATATAAAGAATAATAATAATAGGTAAACGAATTCGAAAAAATAAAAGGCATGAATTTGGAACTAATTATTTCAGCCAATACTATTAATATGAAGCAAACTCAACCACAATAACAATAAGAATGAGAATAGAAATTTAATGGGTATGAGGTTTTCCTAATCTCAATTTAACACGGAATGTATGATAACTAACTTAGGAATGCAAATTAAATGATATACATTGGCATGGTAATATCATGAGAATAAACATAGTAATGTCATGGGTATGAGGTGTTCCTAATAACTTGATTTAACAGAAAATGTATGATAACTAACCTAAGAATGCAAATTAAATGATAGAAAAATGACAGATAGTTCCGAATGCAAATTAAATGATAGAAAAATGAAAGATAATTCAAAAGATATGAAGAGTATGTTGATAATAAGCATTAGAAGTAAGTAAAATAGAAGTGAAAGGAGTAAACAAACGCTAAGGGAAAGAGATTGAGCGTCAAAAATGAAGTGGAAAGTGGAGCACGGGCGTGGCAAGGAGGCCGTGTGGACTTGCAGCGGCTAGGGTTAGGGTTTTTGAATTGGGAAGAAAGTGAATAGTATAGGGTATTTATAGATTTTGGGCCACACAGTCAGGGCACACACCCATGTTCCCCAATTTCAGCCCGTGTGATTCACGAATTTCAAATTTTGGCGCGTCTGACATTTAGTACACGCCCGTGTTCCTCGGGCATGTGGGTTCACACGGTCGTGTTACACGGTCGTGTCGCACGGCCGTGTCTAGCTTCGTTCGCTTCTCCCACGCCTGTGTGTGCAAGCCCCACGCCCGTGTCAATCTAACAGGTTCGACCACGATTGTTAGACACGGGCGTGTCACATGCCTGTGCTATTTTAACAGGTTCAACCACGAGTCTTTCACACGGGTGTGTCGCACGCCTGTATAGTTTTGGCAGGCTCAACCACGGCCATATCGCGCGATCATGGCATTTAATCGTAGCCCGTGTTGGGAAATATTTTGCCCTACTTTCACACAGCCTTAAGCACGCCTGTATGATTGGCCGTGTCTCTGTGGAAACTCCTGTATTCAAGATTTCTATTAGTAAGTTAGGAGAAAAATACCAAAATTTAAAGAAATTAATATTGTTAGTGCTTGGGTTGCCTCTCGAAAAGCACTTATTTATAGTCTAAGCTCGACTTACCTCTCCAGTGAATGGTCATGGTGGTTTGAGAAGTCTATACTCCTCATTCCTGCTATCAGTCTCATCAAAATAAGGTTTTAATCGGGTGTTGTTTACCTTAAAAGTGCCAAACTTGGGGTGACTCACCTCCACTGTACCGAATGGGAAAATACTGAGTACCGTAAGAGGGATTTCTACATTAGGTATGGTAGTGACAATGTGGGGATCTGCGGCATCTAATAAGACTTTATCACTAACTTTAAGTTGATTTGGAGAGGTATCGAGCCCGTTCTGGCATAGTTTCAGTTTATCCTGTGTTCTTGGTTTATGTGTTCGCCATTCATCTAGCTCCTCTATTTGCAGCATTCATTCTTCATGAATAGAACCTCTACTATTGTTTGAGAGTGGCTCATGTACTTCCTTCAGAATTAGCTCCTGCGAAGTGGGTTGTATCATGTGGTCAGATTTAATAGGATGGTTTAGACGATCAACTTCAACTTCCGATGTGTTGTCAGAATTGCGAGCTTGAAGGGTGAGTGTTTCATCCCCTACGCGAAGCGTAATCTCACCTGTGCTAACATCAATAATTGTTTTAGCAGTTGCTAAAAAGGACCTTCCTAGGATTAAAGGAGTATTGCTATCCTCCTCTATGTCTAAAACAATGAAGTCAACGGGAAATATAAATTTATCGATTTTGACTAACACATATTCAATAATACCCTTAGGAAATATTATAGTTTTATCTGCTAATTGAATGCTCATCCTAGTCTGTTTGGGTTTCCCGAGACCTAGTTGTTTGAACATTTTAAAAGGCATGACGTTGATACTAGCTCCTAAATCAGCTAATGCATTATTAACATCTAAACTACCAATTAAGCAAGGAATCGTAAAACTCCCTGAATCTTTTAGTTTGTGCGGTAGCTTATTTTTTAGAATAGCTGAGCACACTGCGTTTAGCTCCACATGCGACGCCTCGTCCAACTTTCGCTTATTTGCTAAAAGCTCTTTTAAGAATTTTATTGTGTTTGGCATCTGCGATAGAGCTTCAATAAACGGTAAGTTAATATGTAATTTTTTTAAGAGTTTAAAGAATTTACCAAATTGTTCATCTGAGCAGTCTTTCCTTGTCGCGTTGGGGTCTGGTACACGAGGTGTATATTCGACATTTACTGATTTGTTTGTATTTTGATCTACCTCACCTTGACCTGTACTTACCATAGTTTCTTGCCGCGGTTCTGGTTCAGGCTCCACAAATCCTTCTTCATTTTGAATATTAATCGCGTTGAGTTGTTCCCTTGGGTTGGGTTCAGTATTACTTGGCAAACTACCTTGTGGTCGTTCAGAGATTAGTTTGGAAAGCTGGCCTATCTGAGTTTCGAGTCCTTAGATCGACGCTTGTTGATTCTTAAGTGCTGTCTCGGTGTTCTGGAAACGAGTTTCTGACACCGATATAAACTTTGAGAGCATCTCGTCTAGGTTCGGCTTCTTCTCCTATTGGTATGGTGGTTGTTGAAAACCTAGAGAATGTTGTGGCCTTTGATTTCCTTGGCCTCCCTACGAGAAATTGGGATGGTTCCTCCAATCTGCATTGTAAGTGTTACTAAATGGATTGTTTTGAGGTCGAGGATTATTACCCATGTAGTTTAGTTGCTCGTTATCCATTTTATGGGCATAAGGTTGATATTCTGGATGGCTTGTTCCACCGCTACTTGCTTCGCACTGCATTACTGGGTGAACCTGTGAAGAACTAAGAAAACCATCAATCTTTTTATTTAAGAGTTCTACCTGATTAGAGAGCATGGTGACCGAATCAACGTTATAAAGACCGGCTGTTTTTTCTGGCTTTGTCATCATGACTTGCCACTGATAGTTATTCAGTGACATCTCCTCAATAAACTCATAGGCATCTTCATGTGTTTTATTATTGATGGTTCCGCTAGCAGCTGCGTCAACCATTTGCCGAGTCGAAGGATTCAGACCATTGTGGAATGTTTAAACTTGGAGCCAAAGCGGTAACCCATGGTAGGGGCACCTTCTCAGTAAGTCCTTGTATCTCTCCCATGCATCGTAGAAGGTTTCTAAATCCATCTACACAAAAGAAGAGATATCATTACGTAATTTAGCCGTTTTAGCCGGCAGAAAATATTTTAGTAAGAATTTTTCGGTCATTTGTTCCCAAGTAGTAATTGACCCTCGTGGTAACAAGTTCAACCACTGTTTAGCTTTGTTACTCAATGAAAAGGGAAACAACTGAAAACGTATGGTATCATCAGAAACGCCATTAATTTTAAATGTATCGCATAGTTCTAAGAAGTTGGCTAAATGAGCGTTGGGATCCTCATCCTGCAAACCATCAAACTGAACAAATTATTGTATCATTTGAATAGTGTTAGGTTTTAATTCGAAAGTATTTGCAGCTACAGTAGGTCTAACTATGCTTGATTCAGTTCCTATTAAAGAAGGTTTAGCATAATCGTACATAGTGCGTGGAGCAGGATTTTGATTAACCGCAATTGCAAGAGATAGCTGATTGCCTTGGTTTTCAGCCATCTCTTCAATTGGGAGTTGAGTATCGTTTTCTTGCTCGTTCTCCGTGTATCTTAAGCTTCGCCTTATTTCTCTTTGGTTTCTACGAACTGTACGATCGATTTCTTTGTCAAAAAGTAATGGTTCTCACGGATTTCTTCTAGTCATAAAATATAAAAACCTACCAAGAGAAAGAAAAAATAAGTTAATAAATAATAATAATAAAATTAAATTAAATTGCAAGAAAAATAAATGGCTAAAGTAATAAAAATTGAGCGATCCTAATATTTCAGTTCCCCGGCAACGGCGCCAAAAACTTGATCGCGTTATTTCGTGATAGGTTTTAAATATTTATAATTACTCATTCTTAAACTAACTATTATTGTGATGTAGGCAAGTGTACCTATTGAACAGTAGTATAGTTTTAGCAAGACCGGATTGTCGAACCCAAAGGAACTAAAAGTACTAGTAATGACTGTCTTTTTATTATCTAGCCTAAGAATAAAGAGGTTTTATTTTAATTAACTAATTATCTAAACTAAGAACGCACTGAGAAAAGATTTGGGGAATTTCTTTTGAGAAAAATCGATTGACTTAAGACAATACCTAAGGAAAAAAATCCACCTAGACTTTACTTGTTATTCTGGCTCTGAATCAGACTATTTATTCATTCAACTTGTTTTGTAGAGATCCATAAGTTATGTTATTATCCTTATTCAAGACTAATAACGTTTAATCCCTAGATTGAATAACTGAAACTTTTCTCTAATTAACACTCTAAGGTTGCATTAACTCGATCTGTGGATCCCCTTATTAGGTTTCACCTTAATCTGGCAAAATCTTGTCACTCTATGTCTAGGCGCGCAATCAACTCCGCTTAATTATGACAAATGTACTCTTAGATAGGGTTTATTCCTCCTCTGAATAAGAGCATGTCTTGAATCAGTATCCTAGGATATCAAAACAAGAATTAAGAACACATGATTAAGAATAAGTTAAATATTTATCATACGATTCAGAAAATAATAACAAGATTCATCTTAGGTTTCATTCCCCTTAGGTATTTAGGGGTTTTAGTTCATAACTTAATAAAAAAAATCTCAGAAGAATAAAGAATACAAAACATAAAGAAAACCCAAAACTCCTGAAGGGAAATTGAGGAGAGATCTTCAGTCTTGATGATGAATCCGGTTTCTGAGATGGATTAATCGGCTTCCTTGGAGTAATTCGTTACTCCCCCTTCTCCGTCTCCCTTTTCTTCCTTCTCTAGGGTGTATTTATAGGCTTTGGAATGCCTAGAAGCCCTCAAAATTAGTCTTTTCTGAATTGGACTCAACTTGGGCTCGGCAGGGACACGCCCGTGGCACACGCCCGTGTTCGATTACTTTAGGCCGTGCTCGAGCCTGCCAAATTGACACAGTTGTGTGGTCTGCCCGTATGAGGAGGTCCAGGCCGTGTTGATTTTGTACTTTGGCCTATTTTCTCCGCTTTTGGCCCGTTTCTCATTCCTTTTACTCTCCTATGCTCTTCTAAGTATACAACATGAAATTAAAGCATTAGGAGCATCGAATTCACCAATTCTAATAAGAAATCATCCATAAAATGCATTAATCATAGGGTAAAAATATGTATAATTTATGGTTTATCAGACACAGTTTTAGAACATGGGCATGTGCCCAGGCGGTGTGAAGTCTGCACTTAATTTCGAGAATTTAATCGCTACACGACCTAAGCACACGGGCGTGTGACTTGGTCGTGTGACTCTATTTGTATGATGATGTCATAGTCAGAGAGTTACACGGGCGTGTCCCAAGCCACACGGGCGTGTGTGACCACACGGCCTACCCACACGGGCGTGTGACTTTCCAAAATAAGAAAATTTTCTATGTGTAGAAAAGATTTTGAAAGTTCTCGGATTAGTCCCGAACTGCTTCTGATGTATGCTTTGGGCCTTGTAGGCCCTTATAAGGGACAATTTGCATGCAATTGAAAAGTTTTAAATTTGAACGAAATTTTATGGCTCGGTTTTGTGTGAATGTTTATGTTTTAGTCCAGTAACGCTCGAACTCTATCCCGGCTTCAGATACGGGTAAGGGGTGTTACAAAAGTACTCAAAAACATGTCTCAAGTGTGTTTTAGTTTATCCAAATGTTTTTGAGTCAATATCAAAGTGTTCTGAGGTGTTTTAAATGTCTTTAAGACATTTTGGTAACAATGTATTGGTATGATACATTTGCAAGTCAATAGTAAAAAATCTCTCCATGAGGGCAATGTATCGATACATCCTCTAAATGTATCACTACATCTTTAGATGTATTGGTACAAGGGTTTTAGAATGGTCACTGTTAACTACTTTTATGAGATGTATCTATGCGTCCCTTAAATGTATCTATACATGAGTTGGATGGCCACTTTTTAAGCCCAAGATTAATGCTTCCAACAGCTCCATAACATCTCCAATGATCATAATCGTCCACAAAATAATACCTTGATATAAGTCAAGAACACTTCAAGACTTACAAGTTGAACATCCAAGCATCAAAGTCAAGAGAAAAGCCTCAAATTCTTTAATATTTCACTTTCTCTTGTGCTTGTCTCTAGGAGCTTATTGTTTGAACTTTTATCATTGTTCATTTTTATTCTTTGAGTGAGCTACTATTTGCAAACACAAACCTTTGAGAGTTCTTCATTATTTACACATTTCTCTTTCTAATTAAAGAGTGTACTTTAGGTTTTTGAGGTAATAAACCTTTGAAGGATTAAAAAGGGTTCTAGTCGAGCCTTGTAAAAACCTAGAGGTTAGTTAAGCGATAAAAATTAAGGGGAAGGTTTTATCTAAACCTTGTTAAAAAGATAAAGATTGTAGAGGTTATACCTTTTTTCTTGAAAGGTATCAATTTTATAAAATGAATCAGGAAAATCTTTGGTTTAGGTATACCAAGATAGTAGAGGTAAGCAATTGAGGTTGAATCATTATAAAATTGTTCGTGCAAGCTTTTCTCTCTTCCTCTTTTATTTTAGAAAAGTTTTGTAGAAATTTTTAAAATATCATTCACCTCTTTTGATATTTTCATGACTAACACAGTCTTTTAATATGATTAAATTCTTATTTATAATCATGATAACTCTTTTATTAAATAAAATTATTTAATCAAATATTTTAGTAAAATTACAAAACTTATTTCAAAATGTGATAAAATTTATAAATAATAAAAATATATTTAAAATGGCAAATTTAATAATATAATGAAGAATTAAAAATATATTGGTTAGTTAAAAAGTTGTCTAAATTAATGCTTTATATATTGTTATATGATACATTAAAAATTTTATTGATAATTTTAAATATAATAATTTTTATTTTATTTTAAATCACTTTAATTACATATTTTAAATAAAAAGAAAATTTATGTATAAATATATATTAAATAAAAAAAACTAACTCATGCATGGATAACAAACTAGTAAGTTTTTTTTTTATGAAAACAAACTAATTATTATAATTTCAAGTCAAATCTAAATAGAGTACAAATTCCCAAGGAACTCTTGTCGTCGAAGATTCAAACTTCCCTTCAATACTTTCATTTCCCCAAAACAATTTTCTTGATTCTCTTATTAAAAAAATGTTTACGATAAAATTAACGGAAGGAAGATAAGATTGACAAGTCAAAAATATGAAACCTCGGGCGCAATGCAAGCCGTATTGTTTTGAACGGAACAGCTTCCCTCCGACACGCTCTACGGCATATTTTCCCAAAATCTTCACCCTCTATTAATTTTAATATATTATTAATATTAATAAATTTAAATTTGATATATAAATGCTTTATAAATTAACAACTATTCCTAAAGTAAATCGTAACACATCATTAATTTTTTAAAAATAATAAATTTACTTAAATTTATTTTTAGTGATGATATTTTATAAAATTATTCTCTCTTAATATATCAAATATCTATCATTAATAAATTTAATCGCAATCTAACTTATATTTCAAGCATACTATATTTTTTATCCGTTAAACTTAACAACTAGGTCACTTTAATATTTATATCTTTTTTTAACCATTTTGGTACTTAAATTTGGCCACTAAATTCATCTTGATTCCTAAACTTGAAAATTATAAATTAGATGATTTCTTTCAAAAAAAAATTTTTGATGACATGATACTATGAGATTTTGCCACATCATCAGATAAAAATTAAAAATTTTATATAGATTATTAGATGATGACATGGTACAATCTTAAAATATCACATACAATATTTTAATAATCGGACTCGCAATTGAATCAATCAAACCACTGGTTGAATTAATCAGTTCAATTATTAAACCAACAATAATTAATTAATTAATTAAAGTTTATAATTTTTTTTAAAAATATATTAAACTGGTTCAACCAATTCAACTATTGGTTTTCTTATAGGTTTTTTTATCAGTTTCAAACAATTTTTCATTCAACTGGGTCAACTCCTTTGTTCGGACCACTATATTAATCGGTTCTTGTTCTAAGCAACCAATTCCATTATATTCCAAAAACACTAATCACATCATTTAATTTTGATAAAGTTTAAATTTAAAAATCAAAATAAATCTAATTACTAAATTTATGTACCAAAATAAAAAAATAAAAAAATATTAAAGTAAACGTAATTATCAAATTTAGGATAAAAATTATATGTTTTTTTTTTCAAAATCAGAATATAGTTTGAACACTCAATAATAATGATAATAGAAAGTGTCAAATGATATTTTAGGAAAAAAAATTAATTGCATTTTTAAATTGCCTTATGTATTAAATGCAAAATATTTCAAAATTAATAATTAGAATTAGACTGAGGCCTAGACCCTTTAAAAAAAGTGACAAAAAAGGGAGCCTTTAATTAATGCATCTATTAAACTAGTTAGTGGGATTGTCAATGAAGATTATTTTTTAAAGACAATATTGAACTCTCTACACATATCTAATTATCGGCCGAAAAAAAAGAACTTAAAATCCAATTGAATTTTCTCTTATTTTTCTATAATCTTACACAGTTGACTGATTTAAGTCATTTTCAAAAATTCACATGCAATAATAAAACTTTATCTTAATAATATAAACTTTATCTTAATCGGTTTACGATTTAATTTACATATAACACCAATGGTTACCTGCTTTAAAGTAATTTATTATGAATCTAATTATGTATTAAAATAAGCATTTAATTACGTATTTGCAGATTAAATTTATGTCTAAATTAATGTTTAGATCGTCTCTCCATAATATGAAGACATAGATTAAATTAAGATCAGCTTGCAGATTAAAATAATTATTCATTTAACTATAATTTTCAGTGTCTAATTCCCAGGTCATTGATTGGAAATAAATAAATAAAGATTCGTTCGAATCATTCGAAAAAAATGCCAATTACGTAGAATCTTGTAAACAAGTTCTAGTATTATCTAAAATTATTCAGTGAACACATTTTTTATAATAATATTGAGCAATTTTCATAATTAAATCAAAACATATCATTCATATAACGATCCTAAATTATGAGTTAGATAGCAGTGATGGCGACGGGGCTGATGAAGGAATAACGGTATAAATTCATATGAGGTCCCTAAACTATTTCAAATTAAGCAAATTAATCCCCGTAGAAAAAGCAATTTTGTTCTCCAGGACAATTGAAGACTTCAGCGTGTTGAGCTACGATCGAATAAATTTTAAAAATTTCGAAAAATATACAGTATTTAAAAGATATAAAAATCAATAAAAGATTTAAAATTTTAATACAAAATTCTTAAAATTTTATATAAATTAAAAAAATAAAATTTTCCAATGTTTCAAAAAATATAACTTTTACAAAAAATTTCCATAAAATTTTAAAAATAAAACAAATTCAAAAATTAAATAATAAATAAAAGGAATATAAAATATTAAAAATTATCTGTTTTGAAAAAAAAAATCCAAAAGATCTATTTTTAACGAATATTCACGCATACCTTTTTGAGTTGATATTTAGTTTCAAAAATATTACTTTCAATGGATTTCTCGTTATAGAATTAGTGTTACAAGTTAACTAAGCATTAATTCAATTAGAAATATTATAAAAATATTATTATTTTTTATTTAGAATAAATTATATTATTCGATTATATCTTAATCGTTTTACTTTTAAAAACCCAATAAAATTTGTATGTTGGATTTGAATCCATGACGTTTACATCAATAAAACATTAATTTGATCCCTAAACCAAAATTTTATTCTAATATAATATTTACAATTTAATTACATTGTATATATTGATAATGTTGTTGATTTAATTGGTGAATTAATTTAATATGATATATTTACTTTTTTAATTTTATTTTACTCAAAATTTAATCTATTTTTTTATTTTAATATTGTAAATATTTCATATGTTATTATAAATTAGTATCAAATCATATATTTCATTATTCATTATATGTTATTTTTAAACATCTCTTTATATTCTAAGTATGTAATTTCTACATGCATACACTTGCAATAGAATTTCTGATTAAAAATAATAATTTTGACTAATCTTATATTAAAATATTAAAATTTTAAAGTGGTACAATAGCACTTATGGAAAAACTTGTCAACAATATTTTCTTTTATAGATTCTTTTTCTAAATTTTCCCAAATTTTTGGATAATTTTTATAATTTAAGAATTTTTTAAATACTATATAATTATGTTTTATAATTTTTGGAAAATTTTATGATTTTTAAATTTTTCTTTAAATTTTGGAAAATATTATTATTTTTCGGAATTGTTAGATAATAATTTTTAAAAATTTTAAATTATTTTAGGAAACTTTTTATATTTTAGAAAGTTTATTATTTTTAAAATTTTTTGGATTTTTATTTTTTTAAGATTTTTTAATATCATATATTAATTTTGAAATTTTTACCAATTCAACCAATTATATATGGACACGAGTCATGTATTAACAAAAATATTAACTCGTATTTGTTCGCTCTATTTTCCATTTATATAGAGACTAATCTCAAATAGTTATGAATCTCCATATAAACTAAAAATATGCACTTTGTTTAAAAATAAAAAAATGGCCTAAAGTGTAAATTATAATAAGAGGTGAGTAAAATTTGATTCGATTCGAAAAAATTAAAAAAAATTAAATTTTGAATTAATCGAATCAAGTTATTTGAATTATCCGAGTCTACTTGAATAACTTGAGTCGAGTTGAATTTCATAATTCGAATAACTCGAATAATTCGAATAAGATATTGGTGCAAATATCCTTTTGGTCCCCGTCAACTTTGAAAATAAGCAAATTAGTCTCTCTCAACAAAGATTACAAAATAATTCAAAATAATTTTTAAAAATTCAAAATATTTATAAAAATTTCAAATTTTATATTTTTAAAAAAATATAAAAGATCTTATATATATAAAAGTTAAGATTTTAAAATTTTTCTAAAATAATAATTTTGGGGCCTAATTAATGATTCAAATTTATCATACTCAAGTATCTTATTTCTATTATTATTTTGCTTTGAAATTTTTTTTCAAATATATATGATTTCAAATTTATTTGTTTTAATATGAAATTAGTTATACAGTAATAATATTTTTATTTGACATGTTTAATTTTTTTTAATTTAACTCGAACAATTTCCCTCGATTCGATTAAAAAAAATTCAAATTGAGTTAGGATAATAAAATATGACTCGTGAGCTCGACTAACTCAAATTTTTTTCTCTTAATTTGATCAAACGATCAACCCTAATACCAACGAATCATGAAAGAGCTGTAGGGGTTAAAATGGCATTATTTCAATTTATTTGAAAAAGGCATCGAATTAATTTTGCATTTAATTATACTGATGTACTTGACAATTGATTAAAATTATTAGCATTATTATACCAAAAAAAATTTATTAGCCTATATTTTATTTTTAATGTTCTATATATGTCATACTCTCTAATTTAAAAACAAAATATTATATATATTAAATTTAATCTAGGTGAAAATAATTTAAATTTATTTTTTTTATTTTTTAATCTAATAAAATATTATATAAGTAATCTATGTATAACTTTAGGAAAAATTGTACCTCATAAATAACAGAGTTAGTGAAATGTGAAAATTAAATCAAAATTAAAGTTTGATGAATATAAATGTACCAAATTAAAATTAATATTTAACATTGCAAATTGTATTAAAATTCATATATAATTTTGATATTTATCCCCAATCAAGTAGGGAGTAAGTCTAGCTTGCCCCAAAATTTAAAAATCCCTTAACTAAATTAAGTATTTCTATTTTTTTTACATACATACTTATATTAAACACATTTAAATTATTATTTGAAATTAAAATTTTTATTTTTTAAATTCATTCATTCATTTTAGAATGTAAATTTATATATTAATTTAAAAAAAATCAAAATTATATTTTTACTCGTCTATTAAATGTATTCACCAATTATTTTTGACAAAATCTTAAAACATTTTTGTCCTATATAGCCCTATAATCATGTACATTTTTATTTTGGTCTCAAGAAACCAGTTTAATTTATTCTTTTTTACTTTTGTTTATGGATTTATAATTTCATAATCCTACTAGGAACTTATTAATTTTTATTTGTAATATTACTTATATATATATATATTATTCTTTAGATGAGTGATTGAGTGCTTATCAATCTTATTTCAATTTAGTTAAGAAATGATAAAAAATTGTGTTTTTATAAAATAAGTTATATTTTTATGAGAATATTTTTATCTTTTATATGTTTATAAAAGAATCCATAAAAATCTATTTTATGATATTTAAACTTGGCATCATAGTTGTGAGACTTTAAACATTATCATTTCAACAAAAATTTTTCTTGATTTTTACATAAACTTTTAATAAATATATATATTACATTTGCATTGTGATTTTACATAAACTTTTAATAAATATATATATTACATTTGCATTGTGAGCCGTGGTAAATCTTGGCATTAAGTTTTAGGAGGTCTAACTAAAAATTTTAAAAAATTTTAAGGTTTTAGTAAGAATTTTCAAAAAAATTTGTAAGTCTAATTAAAACTTTCTAAAATGTTAGAGGTTTTATGAAAGTTTACGCACACAAAAAAGTCGTGAAGAATCTAATTGAAATTTTTATAAATTTTCAAAGGTTTAATAATATTTTTCAAAAAAAATTCTAGATATAACTAAAATTTTCAAAAAAAAACTTTGACTCCCTAAGCCAAACGAGGATCTAGCTCTGATTGTGGGTGTACTATATTATAATATTTTTATACTAATAATTAAAAAGTTAATTCTTTTTCTAACTACATTAAAAGAAGTGGGAGGACAATTTCAAGGTTTCAAAATTTTAATTATATAAGTTTTTTTGCACGATAAATTTTATGGATTTTATATTTTTAATTATCATTTTACGTTAATGAATTTTCAATTTTGATGAGTTTAAAAAAAAAGAAGAACTATTTCTATGTTTGAATTCTTTCAATTTTAATGTTAGCAATGACAATTGCATAACTATTTCAGAAGTTGGAAATATACAATCATGATTAAAATTAAATGAACCAACATTTTAGTTTAGTCAGTTGTTGCAACTTTGTCTAAATTCAAAAACGCTTTTTTCTTTTGTAATTGAGATAATTCTCTTTTTTCTTTTAAATGTAAAGTTTCTAAATAAATTAAAATATAAAAAACTTTTAAATATTTAATTCAATATTTTAAAAGAAACTTATTAAGTATATTTTTATTAAAATTTAAATTAAATATATATTAAATTTTGATGAATTTTTAATAAAAATTAATGGTGTTTAAAAATAAATATATTATTTTATTATTTTATTACTAAAATCAAACTCCGCATTGCGGTATTATCATGTTATCTGAGACTGCTTCTAAATTATTAATTAGACAATAATTTTATTTAGATTAAATAAATCAATTATAAGAAAAAAAATATATATATATATACATATACCTTTTAAAGCTTATTCTGTAAACTTAAATCTAAACTCCTATAACATGTTTTCCTTATTGCAGTTAGATGGTTTTACAATCAGTTTGCTTTCATGACATGTGCACAATCGGTTCAGTAAACTTGATCAG
This sequence comes from Gossypium hirsutum, assembly GCF_007990345.1. Taxonomy (NCBI): domain Eukaryota; kingdom Viridiplantae; phylum Streptophyta; class Magnoliopsida; order Malvales; family Malvaceae; genus Gossypium; species Gossypium hirsutum. The sequence goes on from NC_053430.1 coordinate 71,468,806, forward strand.
TGGAAATTCGATTAAAAAATTTGAAAATAAATTTTAATTTTGAATTAATCAAATAGAATCGTTTGAGTTAACTAGAACAAGTAATTTAGTTTTACAATTTAAATATAATTCAAATAATTCGAATAATAATTTGGTATAAATATTTTTTTAGTTTCTGTCAATTTTAAAAATAAACAAAGTGATCACTCTTTCAACAAAAATTATAAAAAAATCAAAATATTTATAAAAATTTTAAAATTTATATTTTTAAAAAAATTATAATAATTTTCAAAAAAATTCTAAAGAATAAATAAAAAATTTAAAAATTTTTAAAATAATAATTTTAATACTTAAATAAATTAACTAATAATTCAAGTTTATCATACTAAAATATCTTATTTTTTTATTATTTTACTTTAAAAATCTTTTTTAAATATATATGATTTTAAATTTATGTCTCCAACATAAAATTAATTATGCTGTAATAAAATTTTAATTTAACATGATAAAATAGAATTTAACAACTCTGCTAACTCAAAATTTTTTTCAGATTCGATTTAACACTAACAATGGAAGCAAAAGATGGAAAAACAAGTTTCAAATTTTGTACCTCAAAGACTGTAAGTAAAGTATTCGAACTTTGAAATAACAAGAAAAGTGACCCAGAAAGCCACCCAAATATTATTTTATTTGCTATAAATCTGCTAAATGTTAAGAACAATTAAAGTTTACATATATATAAATTTGCTAACACTATTTCTCACTTACACCAATTCCACAACCAGAAAGGAAATAATGACGTAAAATTTGGAGGAAAAAGAAAACAAAAATAGAAATTAAATCAAGGAACAAACAAAAAGAAATGCCTGGCTTTCCCATGTACGCCGCTGAAAATATTTTGGACTCCGATGAAAAATTTCATGGCTTACTCTTGTTCGACATTGGAAGTGCCAGCCGATCACCCGTCTTCAATCGTCAATACCGCCGTAACAAAAAACGAGTTCAGAAACTCGAAGGTCGCCAGATCAAAATACTTGAACATGACATTATTATAACAATAGCACTAATGTTCAATCTTTTGCAAGCAAAACATATTGTAATTTCTTCCTCTTCTTCATACTCCTTGAGAAAAAGAAAAGAAAAAAAAGAAAGGGGGAGTTTGTGACTGTAGGAGTGAACCCAAAGGAGAAATAATATAAAAAGACCGAAAAAATGAAGAGGTAGGAACTAGGAAGCTAGTCTAGCCTAGCCTAGGAAAAAGGAAGAAAAGGTTTTTCCCAAGAAGATGACTAGCGTTTCTCGTTAATGTTGTTTTCAAAGAAGAGGGCTGGCTGGCTGCCCCTTTTGTTTCACACGTTCGGGTGGTTCCTTTTGTCGTTCCCTTAATCCTCACAATTACTAAATAATTAAGGTGTCGACTTTTTTTAATTGTTTAGTTCGTTTATTCTTTTTAAAAATAAAATTCATTAATTTGAAGTTTGAATTTAACTCATACACTCTTAACTTTCTTTTAGATTTTAGATGCCCTCTAAGTTTAAAAGAATATATTTTAGTTTCCTATTTAAATTTTCGTTTTTTAATCTTTAAATTTAATTTTTTTATCAAATCATTTTAAAATTGATGAAAATTTAACAAAAATTAATTTTATTGACGTGAAAATGCATGTGAATTGCCATGTCAATACCAAATCAACAATTAATTATTATTTTTTAAATTAAAAAGGGAAAGTTATTAAAAATATTTAAAAATTTTATAAAATAAAAATATCATAATTTTTTTAAATTAAAAAAATTAAAAATTAATTAATTGTTGATGGGGCATCCACGTGTATGTCCACATCATCAAAGTTCGTGTTTGTTAACTTTTTTATTATCTATTTTGAGGTGATTTTTATAAAAAATATAAACTCAATGATTAAAAAAGACAAAAAATTTAAATGAAGGACTAGATTAATTTTTTTATAAAATTGTAGAGCTAAATAAATAATTATACCATTTTAAATTTATTCATGAACTTTAATTGAATGTGCTATAGAACTAATACATTTTAATTTGGTGAATATATGAAATTCAATTATATATTTGAAGTTTTGCTTTTGAATCAGGTGAACATATTTATAAAATAAAATAAAATAAATCAAAATACTTTTTATTTTGGTAAATATAATTGTGAGTATTATATTATAAGTAGAAAAGAGTTAAATCAATCTTTTTATATATAATTATATAAAATCAAAACTAATATCATAATCCACGTTAAATTAAATAATCTATATAATTATATATAAAAGAAGGTCCCTTCCTCATGTTGACATGTGAAATAACCTCCCAATTTCATTTTTTATTTGAATTTTATAGAAAAATGACAATTTTTCAATTTTTGTCTTTATGCTACACTTAAATTTTAGATCATGTAATTATAGTCAAATTTTAATTTTGATTCTTATGTTACACTCAAATTTATGGTTTAATTTTTATACTTCAATCTTTTAACATAATTTGGAACATTAATTTTTTATAATGTCATCGATTAGTCTAAATATTTTATTTTGATTAAAATGCTAATGTAACTTTTTAGAGTTAGTAATACTATTAAAATTATTTATTAAATTCAAGACCGCTGTAATGTCATTTTTTTATTATATGATTATTAAGTGATATTTTTATTTAAAATATTACACTAGTAAATTTAATAAAAAAATTAATGGTGTTAATAGTTAGATCTGAATTTTTAAATTTAAAAAATAAAATTACTAAATTACTAAAAATAAAAAATTTTAAATTTTAAATATACAAATATTACAAAAAGGTGAAGTATATTTTAATATTTACTTTATAATTTTACTCAAAAAATAATTAATAACTATCCAAGACGAAGTGTTACTATCCAAAAAATATTGGCCGGTGGTTTCTTTAAGGGTGCCTTTAAATGATCCAAAAAACTTGGTTGGGTTTGGTTCTTGTCTCTTCAATACGCTGGCTTTAGATTTAAGGAACACTGTTAATATTATCCAAGGTTTTGACAAAAACCCTTGTTAGTATATCTTAGTATTTAGATTTAAGGAACACTGTTAATATTATCCAAGGTTTTGACAAAAACCCTTGTTAGTATATCTTAGTATCGGTCAATTTGATTGTACGTACTACTAAAGTAAACCTCGGTAAAATCAATCTCTCCAAAAACTCAACTGATCCACCTGTATAATAAACAAGGTTTAGAGGTTAGGTTTTAAGGTTGGATCCCATTTAACAAAAGTCAAATTCTGTCACTAGTGGCTATATTTTAAGACAGTTATGTTTAGTTTCTATACTTTAATTTAATTATTTTTAATATTATAATTTTTAAATTTAAAATTTTAGTTCTCACCAAATAGTAGTTATTAAATTCATTCAGTTAACTTTTATTATTTCTAAAATTTAATGAGACAAACATATTATCATATTTGGAATATCATATCAGTTTGTTAATTTCACATATTATTAGACTAAAATTTTAAAATTCGAAAAGTATAAGGACATAAAATAATCCAATTAAAGAATATTGACTAAATTTACAATTATACGCCGCATAGTACAAAACTAGTAATTGAATTTAATCGAAAAAATTTACCTACTACTATTTGGATTAGGATTAAAATTTCAAAATTCAAAAAGTACAATACCTAAAATAGACTAATTTGAAAAGTATAGAAACTAAGATTGATCAAATTAAAGTTTAGGGACCAAATCCATAATTTTTGTAATTTACAGGAATCAATTGCAAAATTTAACCTTTATCAAAATTCTTCTTGGTTGGGTTTGACTCAATTTGAAATATATATACAAAGTTATGCCTAAACTTGGCTCAATCAAAATTATACATAAGATTCGTCCAAAACTCTAAATTGGAAGAGATTTGATCCCAATGTGAAATTATTGATCTGTCCAAAAACTTATATTGGTAATATTAAATTAGATGGGAAAGCTTTGGACTAGATGGGAAGCAAGATATTTTGTTCCAACAAGATCGGGATTCTATTGGGCACACACATTATCAATTGTTGGAATGACTTTCTCAGCAAGGGAAGAATGCTTAATGAGCATAACAACGCTTTCATCGCTGTCATTCCTAAGACTCCTGTTCCAATCTCTGATTATAAATCAATCAACCTTTGCAATACAAATTACAAAATTATTCTAAAAGTCCTTGTCAATAAGCTCAGGCCAATTGTTGGTGATGTGATTTCCCCTTTTCAAAATGCTTTTATTAGTAGAAGATAAATATGGGACAACATTATCCTAAGGGATGAGGCTATAAAGAAAATCCAATAAAAAAAATCGGGTGCTGACCTTCTTGAGGTCTCAAATTGGGCATGAACCAGGCAATTATTAGATTAAGCTGGATCTTGATTGAAGCAGTTCTTGAATAAATGGGTTTGTCTAAGTGGTGGGTTGATCGAATTCTTTCTTATATTTTTACAGTAAGCTTCCAAGTACTGATCAATGGATGGAGACCTTTCCAAGCTTAGAGAGGACATTCGCAGGTAGATAACCTATCCCCTGGATCCTCTATCTTATGTTATATCTATCGGAAAAATCAGATTAAAAAAATATTGTTTTTTTAGATATAGCAAAGTTTAAATTATTTCTTAAAATCAAGCTTTTGTTATTTATAATAATAAATTTATTTACTTGAATTATACACGCGTTTTTGAAATAGACAAATTTAGTTGATTTTGACTTTCAATCACTTGATCTTTTTCTCTAATCTCAAACTCCGATTTATTTAAAGTATAGACTCTAAATTCACGAGTCGAATTGTGTAGAATGAAAACTTAATTAACATTCGGTGAGGATATTAATTTTCTCAAAGGCTAGAAATAAAAGACAAACTTTATCTAAATATAGAATTTATTTTGAGAAAAAAACTCAATTATGTTTTAACAAAATATGGATGCAAAAGTATCGTGTCTTTTTGACGTGATCAATGATCTCTATTTATAAAGTAAAATACAAGAGCCTCAATTGTATAATGTGTAAATAAATCATAATATTTTAATAAAAAATACATATAGTCCTACTAGGATAAGGGAGGATTGTGGCTCACCTCTTAGGATTACTTAAAGATTGCCACCCATCATGTATATACTAGATCTATTGGGCATTTCTCATGTATTGTGTACAATCATATGTGTTATCTGGCCTTTTAGAACAATTTATATAATTTTACCAACCAATAACTATTTTTCTATCCCCAAAATATTATTTATTGAAAGTAAATTTAATTAATTAAATTATTTTCTCAACTCAAATATAATTTCTTTAAAGCCATGACAATTTTATTGTACTAGAATATATGAATAAATTAATTTAATTAACTCATTCACTAAGAGCCTGATGACTAATTAATTTAATTTCCACGTTTAAATTCAATTAGTTAATTGCAATTAATTAAAATTAAATAATAATTCGAATCAATTAATTTAATTTTTAAGTCATCTCTTGTATATTGTGAAAAATGCAATCACTGTGGATAGTGTTACATGTGATATATTTCTCTAACTCATCGTTTTTATTCATTTACATTGATTCAGTTTGCAAACCAGTTAGAGTTTGTACCGAGCTAGTGGAGGGACACATTGGACGTATATAATTGCAGCTTAAATAATTTTCAATTAAGTTCTGACTTTTCATATATTAATTACAATATTATTTCGTCATAGAGTCATTCCAAAAAATTACCATGATTGAACTCTCCTTATTATATACCATTACTAAAGCTACTTACCAAATGCTCATCCAATGACCTTGTCATATGTGTGTGTAACACTCCATACCTAACCTGATCGCTAAGCTCGGGTACCAGATGCTAGAAAAACCCATTTAATTTTAATATACATCCATAATTAAAATAGTTACATGCAAGAACAACTTAATCGCCTGGGCCTAATTGTCGCTAAAAACATACACTAAAGAAAATCTGTAATGATTCTTTATGACCTTAGTTCGATTTACTAATACAATGTTCGAATATGATTCTACTGTTCTTTTGTTGCCTCAACCCCCGAGGTGAGGCCTTTGCGGGTGCCCCTTAACATACACGTACAACTTCTATTACATCACATTAAATGAGCGATAGTTGGCTTGGTCCCTCCATTAGAAACTCTTGTCAGGCTTGGTCCTATGGTTAAGCGGTAAAATCTGTAAGTTCTAATGAATTTAGTGAGAATGTGCTAATGACATTAAATAACAACTCGTGAGAGAATTGTAACAGCCCAATTTCGGTGAAATTGGAACAGTGGTCTTGGGACCACAAATCTAAGCCGAAAAATAAAATTTATTTTTATTTTATTATATGATCCATATTATACTACAAATGACGTGTGAAAATTTTAAAAAGAAAATTTTACCGATTAAGTGCTTAATTACGAGAAGGATCAAATCGCATAAAATGCAAAAGTTGAATTCTAGTAGCTAGAAGAATCAAATAGCTATGGATTTCAAAACTTAAGGTCCTTTTATGGTAATTAGACCATTAATAAAAAAGTATGTAGATATTTTTAAATGATTCATCCATGGAAAATGAGAAAAAGGCTAGGGACTAAATCACAAAGTGAAAATATTAATTAATTAAAAAGATGAAAAGAAAATAAAAATCATATTTTTCTCATCTTCTTCCCCAAAATAAACATGGAAACCCTAGGAAAGAGAGAAGAGACTTTCATGGCCAAATTGGGTAAGTTTCCTTGTTCTATTTTTAGTAATTTTGATATTTTTGAAACCGGGATAGCCTAAACTATCTATTAGGGGGAACAATTTGAGAAGTTATCATGGTATAAAAATTGGGTCAAGGATGTATATGTTGGAAATTTGAAATTTATGGTAGAAAATGAAAGATTGATGAAAGATAAACAACTTTTACAAAATGATTTTTCATGAAAACTTGATTTAGGGAGTAAAATGAAAAATGGTGAAAATCCAAGGAAAATGCTAAAATTTGTGAAATGCATGTGCTGTAAAAGTTGTATATATATTTCGGCTAGGCTTGGATAGAGGGTTGGATTTCATGAATTTCATTTTCCGAGCCTAGGGACAAAACTATAATTTATGGAAAAGTTAAAGGCAAAATGGTAATTTTGCCTAGGATGAAAATTTAGTCCACATGAATATAGAATGTGATAAATTGATGTTAAATTTACTCATATAGATCCGGATAGACCAAATTCAGAGTTAAAACAAGGAATAGAGAAAAAGTCAGATTAGTAGATTTTTCGTACACGAACAATTGTCAATGTAAGTTCGTGTAACTAAATTGTATATGTTTTTATGCTTCATTTAAATGTTGTGTTTCTGAATTTTATAAATGTCATAAATATGTGAAATGATCACCTACTTGATATAGCCTGATAAACGAAAATGCTCGATAAAATGGTAAATGAATAAAATGTTACTTTTATGCTTGACATGAATGTAGAATGTGTTTTACTCGAATTACATAAATGTTATGGAGGTATGAAATAATCAAATGCCCGATAATGCTTGAAAAGTGTTTAAACCTCGGTTGAATAAATGAAAAATCGATGGATATGTGATTTCCTGAAACGAAAGGGGTCCTGCATTTGTTGCGAATAGGATTTAGCTCGGATGAGTAATCCTTCGACCTGAATTCTGATAGGATTTAGCACGAATGGGTAATCATGAAATAAGTCCTCTCGAGCATATATTTGTGGATTGGATTTAGCCCGGACAGGTAATCTAGATCGAGCTCCTTAGAGCATATTTCATAAAAAGGATTTAGCCTGGACTGGTAATCCTGTTGTATACATGTGTGGCTCGAGAGTGTATTCTATGAAATAGTACCTTATGGGTACCATTGGACACGATTTGATGAATTTTGATTTGTTCACCTTGGGTGTGCTACCTGTGTATCCATCGATATTTCGAATAAATTCAACGGGTAAAGTTCTGACAAAGGTAAAGATGGATTTAAAATAAATTGACATGGAATGATATTTGTATATGGAAATCACTTGATAAGAATGTTCATCCTTCATCATAGACCCGAATACCTTGAATGTACTACTACTTGTGTAACCTTAATACTCGAATAAAACGAGTAAAGTTTTGGTATGGAATGGTCTGAATTCGAAATGAATTATTATGAAATTATACTCGAAATAATGAGATGAATTATGCATGTTGAATGAAACCATGATATGGAAAGCATATGTGCATGAGAACTTGATAGTTGTTGAGCCCTTACATGTCTTGAAGTTACTATGGAATATATGACTAACAAGGGCAATGAGGATGTGTGTAGGGCTTCAGATCAAAGTGGTTGAATATACTTTACTTAGTTATCTCAACTAGGATAAATGGTAAGTTAAGTACCATGTTATAAGAACTTACTAAGCATTTATGCTTACTCTGTTTTATTTTCCCCTTTTTTAGAGTAAATCGGAAGTTTGTTGGATGGGAAGCTTGGCGGAGATCACTCACACTACCCATCGGCCCATGTCGGTATAGTATGGTAATTCATTTGCGATTGTAATGGTATGTATAGGATATGTTGGCCATATTGGCATGAAAATGTAAACAATGCTTGTAATCTAGCGATTGGAATGACTAGTAATGATTGTTTTAATATACTTGTAATGTCATATTATGTTAACCACATATATGTTAAGTAGTTGATCAAATTATGTCTAACATGAGGACATAACCAAGGTAAGATTGTAAACATGTATGCATGAAATGTTATGCCATGATAATGGATGGAATATGCTTGATTAGAATGGTTGAAATGGTTAGTAATTGTATGTGATGATATATCAGGTTAAATGATAGAATTTGTGACACCCCTAATTTGACCCTAGTCGAAAGTGGTTTTGGAACCTCAAAACCGAGTCACAAAAATAATCAGATGTTATATTCTGTGCTTATTGAATGTGGAATTTGTATGTGCGAATATTTCGTGCCTTGATTTTATCAAGGCGGTGTTAATTTATAAGAAAGGACCCATGTGATAAGACTTGAAAATGTGATAGGTGAAATTTAAAGTGGCCAATAATGCATGAGTTATTGACATGAGGGACTTGCATGTCAAATGGACCACTTTTAATTAGTGGCCGGCCATAATGATAGTTGATAGATATTATATGCATTTTATTTTAGCATGATAATAGTTAATGGCTTTATATTATGGAAGAAAGAATAATTAAAAGAAGGAAAGAGTGATAGAAACAAGGTATGTCCATCTTTCTTTTCCCCATTGCCGTAACTAGTGAAAGAAAAAAAAAAGGAGAAGAAGAAGCCAAGGCATTCGGCCATGGTTAGTTCATAAATCAAAGGTATGTTAATGTGATTTTTATGTAATTGTTCATGAATTTAAACCATAGTGCATGTGTGAAAATTTGATGTTTTAATTTAGACTTATGACGGTGAATTTCATGTGATTGACTTAGTTGAGAACCTAAGAAAATATGATAGGGGAATATGTAAGGATCAAATGATAACAAAGTGAGGAAACTTGGGTTTGCATGTCAAATCACCCAAACCTCAAGTAGTGGCCGGCCAAGCAAGGATGGTTCTTCCATTAAGTTGAATTTTTAATGATGCTTTTATTAGTAAATGATTAAAATAGATCAAAAAAAAAAAAGAAAGGGGGAATAAAATAAGAAAGCAAGAGAAAGTCTTCATCTTCTTTCTTTTCTTGAAGTGCCGTGAGCTAGGGAAGGAGGGGAGACTTCATTGTTTTTGGGTTCTAGCCGAAACTAAAGAAAGAAAAAGGGGAAAGTGTTTTGGGAATGTTCGGTCTTTTGGAGGCCAATTTCTAAGGTAATTTCATTGTAATTTTGTTAAATTTTGATGAATACGAGCTTCACTTCTTTATCTAGCCGAAACCCATTTGCTAATTTTGGTCTAAGTGGCGTATTAAGTTTGGTTCATGTGTTTTTGAGCTAGGGATTTGTTTTTAAAGTTAAAAGTTGCTGGATAAGTGTTGGATGGACTTGATAATGTTAAAATTATTGAGTGTGTAAAGTTATAAGTTTAGTTTATGATTGGGAGCTTAAATTTAGCTCAAATTTAAAAGAAATTAAAATATAAAAGAAACCGTGTAAGCAAAGGAATTTCCGATAATGAGATATTTAAAGTTGTGTGAGACGGTGTCAGAATGACTCCGAAATCCCCTGTTCTGTTTTTAGAAAATAATTATAAATTGTAAAAAAATGGTTATAAGATAAAATTTATATGATTAGACTCCTTAATGAGTCTAGTTTCAAATGAAATCAAATACAACACATTTTGAATTCTGTAAAATGAGAAATTTGATTCGTAGTGAAGAGTGGTCAGATTAGTCAAACAGTGAAACAGGGGAAACTTAAAGAAAAATCTGGTATTGATTGGCCAAACCTAAAATTCTGGAAATTTTATGGGTGGAAGATATACAAGTCTATATTCAGGAAAAATTAACGGAAAGTGATTTGGAGTTTTGTAGCTCCAGTTATAAATAATTTAGTGACTATTGCTCAGGAAAAACAGCTTGTGCTGAATTTGAGATTATGTTGTGAACCTTGATAAACTTGTTTTAGTTGCTCACAAGCTATTGATTAAACCCATACTTGAATTCTAAATCGTGATATTGTAAGTTCTTGAGTAATAGAGCTTAAATTATGATTTGATTAGATCATGTTTTAAGCAAATCAAAATCATGCTCTTTGTGTGTGGCTATTGAGCCGAAATTTCAAGAATGATGAGTGTCTTGTGTTTGAGTTTTGCTAACGAAAATGAAATACAAATGTGCCATGATTTATTGTTAAATGTGCATGGTTATTTGAATGATGTCTGGGCTAAGTCCCGAAGGCTTTGTGCTAAGTGACCATATCCGGACTAAGATCCGAAGGCATTTGTGCGAGATACTAATTCCGGGCTAAGCCCGAAGGCATTTGTGCGAGTTACTATAACCGGGCTATGTCCCGAAGGCATTTGAACGAGTATGTAACACCCGAACCCGAAACCGACACCGGAGTCGAACACGAGGTGTTAACTGGCTTTAACCCCTTACAAAATTTATTTTCCAGACACTGCCCAATCTGTGTACTAGTCGTTTTAAAAATCATATCTTGAGTTTCGTAACTCGAAAATCAGTTTCGTAATTGTTCCCAGAAACTAGACTCATGTGCCCATCTATGTATTTTTTTCTAGAATTTTTGGTTGGGCCAATTAGTACAGTTTATTAGTCAAAGTCTCCCAAGTTGCAGGGGTCGACTACACTGACCTTTGTCCATTACGACTTGGATATCTCCCTGCACGGGGCTTCAATACTGATGCCGTTTGTTTCTATGAAAACTAGACTCAGAGAGGAATCTGTACATATATGGTACGACCCCTAATTATCTCTGGTTAATTTATAATGAATTTCCGAAGTCAGAGCAGGGAATCCAGAAACCGTTCTGGCCCTGTCCCACAAAAATCTGATTATCTCTTAATATACTGCCCATATGATCTTTTCGTTACTTCCTCATGAAAGCAGACTCATCGAGCTTCGATTACATAATTTATTCATCAATTAATTCCACTCCTACTATTTTTAGTGATTTTTCAATCTCATGACACTGCTGCTGCCAGCATCTGTTACGAAAGTAACTAGGTCCATTTCATGCCTACCCTTGATCCAACTCAATCGAACATTCGTGCCATTTTCGCATGGCTTAAAGTTTACATGCCATAATTCAAACACAACGTACTAGCTTATACATGCCAAAATGATCTTCTAAGCACACTAAGAAGAAAGTACCAAAACTTGCTATCCGGTGTGATGACTTCGATGACGGCCCGACCCCGCAAAAATAGATGAGTCCAAGCAACCTATAATGGGTGACAAGGAAACACCGGGTGAGTTTATAACTCAGTAAGTCATAAGCAATGCACTACTATACATCAATAACATTATCACAAGAGGAAACAAAATGGAATGAGACAATTTACTCCATCCATACCGAACCATGCCATAGTTCCTCCAACCTATCGATTCAATTTCATATCAATTCATGCATTCACAATCCATATACTCATCAATAGGACATTGAAGCATTTTCATAAATCAATTTATTTTCGTTACAATCAAACAACAAAACGGCCTTTCACCCATCCTACGATAAATTTTTATGTACGTGACTTCAAGTATAGTTGTCACATAGGTTCAACTTACCGAGCTCAACACCAAGTATAAGCATAGCACATATTAGCCATGTACTCAAGACACTTACCCGATCCGCTGTCCGCGATCGACTCAATGGTGTCGCACACTTAGTGTCCATAATGATTCACGAATGTATATTGAGCCCGCACACTCAGTGCTATATAATAAACTCGCACACTTAGTGCTACGTAATCAAATCGCACACTTAGTGCTACATAGTCAGACTCGCACACTTAGTGCCGCATGGTCAATTCGCACACTTAGTGCATCATATTCATTTCGCACACTTAGTACAACATAGTCGAATCGCACACTTAGTGCTGTACAATTTAATCCCGCGCACTTAGCGCCAATCTCATGGTCATAAATGGTTATCCCGCACGTTTAGTGCCGAGATCAACAACTCAGTACATCTTACCTCTTTTCTTTCATTCAACAATTTCATCATCACATACGTAAATGCATATATATATATATGTATATTTATTCATTCCATTCAGCATCAATACATACACATTATGACCATTTGAAATAATACCAACTACATGCTTAATGACTTACCTCGTGTTGGGTAAGACGGTTCCAACTCGGCTACTCGATAACCTTTTCTTCGCCTTTGCTCGATTCACCTCCTTTAACTCCTTGAGCTAAATCAATAATTTAACTAGTTTAACCACCTTGCTAAATATTTACAATCCAATTTCACATGTATATGTATGTTAGTATATTCGGCCAATAACCTCATGCAACTACCAAAGCCGAATCAACTAAATATACTTATGAATATATATATATATCATCATCGAAATCACCTAAGCTTAGACATCAATTTTTAATTCCAAGCAAGTTGCCGAATGCAACCTTACTAAATTTTCATGGATTCAATATACCATTACCATGGGATCAACAACCAAAAATTCATAGACAATTTAGGAAAATCACATTACAAATCTCAAATTCAAGCAAAGACCATGGCCGAAATGCATGTATACATGTACAATGTCAACTATAACATCATTTAAGTCCACATATAACTACATTTCTTAAGTTCCACATCTTAATGCCCATTATAGCCACTCCCCTAGTCTAAATCTAGCAATCAGCAACACCACCTTTCCACTATGTTAGCCGAATACTCATTCTCTTCCTAGTCCTAAGTTCGGCACCTCCAACAAAATAGCTTAACAATTTTCAACTTTCATGCTAACATAACAAGCAACTTAACACATCCATATAACTAGCATGCTAATAGCATCAAGGTATCAACTAGCTTTTATTTTTAAACTCCTTAGCCGAATCCTAACTCTCCAACAACCCCAAATCCAACCATGGAATAGATAGAATCTAGACTCATCACCCCAAAGGTAGGGTAAGCTTCCAAAAATATCATTGAACATACCTTGGTCTAAAGGACCACCTTGGCCGAATCTTGCTTCCTCTTCTTCCTCTAGTTAGAACAATTGCAAAAGAAAGAAAATATGAACACTCCTTCTTCCCTCCTTATTAAGCATTCAAACTCCCTCATTTTTCATGCCACAACATCAAACACTCCCCCTAGGCACAAGCAATGGCCGAATTCCTTCCAAGTTCTTTTCTCCCCTTCTTTTTCTTGGTTTTTTGGCTAGGAGATGGCAAGTATGACACCCATTTTTTTTTGTTCCCTTTTCTATTATTATCCCCATCATTTGTTCACCAAAGAAACATATTAAATTAGAATGAGTGGAGCATCATCACTCCTTGGCCGGCCACCATGAATTTTATGGGCAAATTGACATGCAAAGCCATGCTTCCTCAACCTATTATTAGTTAATCCTTATAATTCATCTATCATCTTTTCTAACTTCGTCAACTAGGTCCTTTTTGAATGAATTCACAATCCTAATGCTAATATTAAGCATTTAATTTCTCATATATTCACTGTCACACAACAATTTATGCAATTAAAACACGAAAATAAATTTTTGGCTCGATAATGTGGTCTCGAAACCACATTCCGACCAGGGTCTAATTTGGGTTGTCACAACTCTCCCCCACATAAGAAATTTTCGTCCCCGAAAATCTTACCGGTAAATAGGTTTGGGTATCGTTCTTTCATCAAGCTCTCGGTTTCCCAGGTTGCTTCCTCGATCCCGTGTTTAAGCCACAACACCTTAACCAACGGAACCCTCTTATTTCGCAACTCTTTCACTTCACGAGTTAGGATACGAATCGGTTCTTCTTCATAGCTCATATCAGCCTGAATTTCAACCTCCGACGGACTAATTATGTGCGAAGGATCAGATCTATAGCGCCGAAGCATCGAAACATGAAAGACGTCGTGAATCTTTTCAAGTTCAGGAGGCAAAATCAATCTATATGCAACCGGCCCCACTCGTTCGGAAATTTCGTACGGCCCAATGAATCTCGGGCTCAACTTGCCTTTACGGCCAAATCTGAGTACCTTTTTCCAAGGCGAAACTTTGAGGAACACTTTATCTCCCACCTGATATTCAATGTCCTTCCGTTTCAGATCCGCATACGATTTTTGACGATCTGTGGCTACCTTCAGACTTTCACGGATTACCTTTACTTTCTGTTCGGCATCTTTAATCAAATCAACTCCGAAAATTTTACTTTCACCGAGCTCGGTCCAAAACAATGGCGTTCGGCATTTACGACCGTACAAAGCCTCGTAAGGTGCCATCTTAATACTTGATTGAAAACTATTGTTATAAGCGAATTCAATCAAAGGTACATACCGTTCCCATGAACCACTAAACTCAAGGATGCAGCATCTCAGCATATCCTCGAGTATCTGAATTATCCGCTCGGATTGACCATCGGTTTGGGGATGAAAAGCGGTGCTAAAATGCAGCTTGGTACCCAAAGCTTCTTGCAATTTCTTCCAAAATCGCGAGGTGAATCTCGGATCTCTATCCGACACGATAGAAATAGGTACTCCATGTAATCTCACAATCTGAGTAACATACAATTCGGCTAGTTTATCCAATGAAAAATCTGTACGCACGGGGATAAAGGGAGCCGACTTAGTCAGCCTATCAACAACAACCCAAATCGCATCCTTCTTACTTGAGGACAATGGCAGTCCGGACACAAAGTCTATTGTGACTCGGTCCCATTTCCACTCGGGTATCATGATCGGCTGAAGTAATCCTGAAGGCACTTGATGCTCCGCTTTCACCTGTTGACATATTAAACATCTCGAACCAAAGTCGGAGATGTCTCGCTTCATACCCTGCCACCAAAACTGACGTTTCAAGTCGTTGTACATTTTCGTGCTCCCCGGGTGAATTGACATTCGGCTACAATGGGCTTCGTTCAGTATCATCGGAATGAGTTCCGAATTCCTTGGAACGCATAAACGACTTCTAAACCTCAAACAACCATCATCATCAATCTGAAACTCCGATTCCTTGTTCGGAACACACTCAGCTCGTTTTGCAACCAATTCATCATCAACTTTCTGAGCTTCACGAATTTGATGAGTCAATAATGGTTTGGCTTTTAATCCAGCTACTAACACATTGTCAGGTAGAACAGACAAGTGTACATTCATCGCTCGCAAAGCAAACAGTGATTTCCGGCTTAAGGCGTCCGCAACCACATTAGCCTTTCCCGGGTGGTAATCAATGACAAGCTCGTAATCTTTCAACAACTCAAGCCAACGTCTTTGTCGCAGATTCAAGTCTCGTTGAGTCATCAAATATTTGAGACTTTTGTGATCCGAAAACACATGGCACTTCTCACCAAACAAATAATGTCGCCATATTTTCAATGCAAACACAATGGCGGCTAGTTCAAGATCATGGGTCGGATAATTTCTCTCGTGTGGCTTCAATTGTCTTGACGCATAGGCCACAACTCGACCTTCTTGCATCAATACGCAACCCAACCCAAGTAGGGATGCGTCACTATAAATGACAAACTCTTTACCCGATTCGGGTTGCACCAAAATTGGAGCTTCAGTCAGATGAGTTTTCAGTTGATCGAAGCTTTTCTGACATTTCTCCGTCCATTCAAACTTAACATCCTTCTGAAGTAGCTTTGTCATTGGTGTGGCTATCATCGAGAAACCTTTGACAAATCGTCGGTAATAACCGGCGAGCCCTAGAAAGCTCCGGACTTCGGTAACATTTCTCGGAGGCTTCCAGTTAAGTATGGCTGAAATTTTGCTCGGGTCAACTCGAATACCCAATGCGGATACCACATGACCCAAGAAGCTAACCTCTCTTAACCAGAACTCACACTTACTGAACTTAGCATATAACTGCTTATCCCGCAAAATTTGCAACACTTGCCTCAGATGCTCAGCATGTTCGGTCTCATCTCTTGAATAGACCAAGATGTCATCAATAAACACAACTACGAACCGATCCAAATACGGCCTGAAGATCCGATTCATCAAATCCATAAACACCGCAGGGGCATTAGTGAGCCCGAACGGCATCACTAAGAACTCGTAGTGACCGTACCTCGTTCTGAAAGCAGTTTTGGGTACGTCCGAATCTCGAATCCGCAACTGATAATAACCCGATCTCAAATCTATCTTTGAAAACACCGATGCTCCCTTTAATTGATCGAACAGATCATCAATACGCGGTAACGGATACTTATTCTTTATCGTCACTTTATTCAGTTGACGATAATCAATGCACAACCTCATGGTTCCGTCCTTCTTTTTCACGAACAATACTGGGGCACCCCAAGGTGAGAAACTCGGTCGAGCGAAACCTCTATCCGTCAATTCTTGCAACTGAGCTTTCAACTCTTTTAACTCGGTTAGTGCCATACGATACGGAGCGATCGAAATAGGCGTAGTTCCAGGTACAAGCTCAATACCAAACTCTACCTCCCGAACAGGTGGCAAACCCGGTAACTCTTCAGGAAAAACATCCGGGTATTCACAGACCACCGGCACCGATTCGGGTTTCTTTTCTAACTCCTTGTCATCAAGTACATACGCGAGGTATGCTTCGCACCCTTTCCTTACATATTTCTGGGCCAACATTACTGATATTACAGCTGGCAACCCCCTTAAGTCCGCAGACTCAACTCGGATTATTTCGTTATTTGCGCACTTCAAATCGATAGTCTTGCTTTTGCAATTCACAACCGCATCATGCGCGGTTAACCAATCCAAACCAAGAATAACATCAAACTCGTCGAATGGCAAAAGCATCAAATCGGCCGGAAAACAGGATTCTCGGATTATTAGAGGGCATCTCTTACACACTTTATCAACAAGTACGCATTGGCCCAAAGGGTTTGATACTCGAATTACGAGCTCAGTAGACTCAACAGGTAGAGTCTTACTGGTTGCTAAGGTTTCGCATACATATGAATGAGTAGAACCAGGGTCAATCAATGCAATCACATTAGTATCAAAGAGAGTGAAGGTACCAGTGATGACGTCGGGGGAGGATGCCTCCTCTCGTGCGCGAATGGCATATGCTCTAGCAGGAGCACGGTTCTCGGCGCGATCGGCCGTATCAGAAGCCCCCCTCTGACTACCACCCCTGCCTCCAAAAATTCTCGGTGGTCTACCTCTAGATGTCACTCCACTAGGTCTTGCACCTTGAATCTTATTCTTCTCATCCAGCTCCGTGCAATCTCTAATGAGGTGGTCCTTCGAACCGCATCCGTAACAGACCCTGCTAGTAGACTTGCCCCAACATTCACCTAGGTGTCGTCTTCCACATTGGGGACATTCAGGTTTCTCGTGATGATTATTGCCCACACTAGCTACCGAAGTAGCTCGGGAGCCCATCGATGGTCTTGCCCTGATGGAAATTCCCGCAGTCGCCCTCGACTTATTAATGTCCTCCCTGAACTTCTTTACAGCTGAGAACGGAGCTTTACCCGTCGATCTTTTACGATAATCTCTAGCTTCAAATTCAGCCTTCCTCTTCTCCTTTCCAAGTTCTTCCGCCTTGCAGGCTCGTTCGACTAGTGTTACGAATTCTTTTATTTCCAAAATACCCATTAGTAGCTTTAAATCTTCATTCAATCCTTCCTCGAATCTTTTGCACATAGCAACCTCATCAGCTACACACTCCCGGGCATACCTACTAAGTCTTACGAATTCATGTTCGTATTCAGATACAGTCATACGGCCTTGCTTGAGTTCCAAGAACTCCTTACGCTTCTGGTTAATGAACCGTTGGCTAATAAATTTCTTCCGGAATTCCGTTTGAAAGAAGTCCCAAGTTACTCGCTCGTTCGGGACTATGGAAATTAAGGTCCTCCACCAATAGTAGGCTGAGTCTCGCAACAAAGATACAGCACATTTTAGACATTCATCGGGTGTGCATGACAATTCATCGAACACCCGAATGGTGTTATCAAGCCAGAACTCGGCCCTTTCGGCATCATCAGTTACTATGGCCTTGAACTCCTCGGCCCCACGCTTCCTAATCAAGTCTACAGGTGGCTTACTCAGCCTCACAGGATCAGCGACTGATGGCCTTACAGGCTCTTGGGGTGGATTATTCAAATTTGGGAATTGTTGGACAGCCGGGTTGGTTCGGGCATATTGCGCGACCCACTCATTCATCATGGTAAAGAAGGCTTGTTTAGCCCCCTCACCTTGATTATTCGCAGATGACCGAGGTTCAACAGGCGGCGTCCCTTGCGCAGGAGCAGCCGCTACGCTCTCAACGTCATCCGCTAGAGTTCTTTCTTCACCGGGATCCATTTACTAATCAAAACAAAACATTTCAACCGTCAGAAGTCATCACCCTTATGAACATTAACATTATGGCATGTATAGCTAGACTCATACGTGCTATGGTAGTCCTAGAACCGACTAAACCTGGCTCTGATACCAATAAAATGTAACACCCCGAACCCGAAACCGACACCGGAGTCGAACACGAGGTGTTAACTGGCTTTAACCCCTTACAAAATTTATTTTCCAGACACTGCCCAATCTGTGTACTAGTCGTTTTAAAAATCATATCTTGAGTTTCGTAACTCGAAAATCAGTTTCGTAATTTTTCCCAGAAACTAGACTCATGTGCCCATCTATGTATTTTTTTCTAGAATTTTTGGTTGGGCCAATTAGTACAGTTTATTAGTCAAAGTCTCCCAAGTTGCAGGGGTCGACTACACTGACCTTTGTCCATTACGACTTGGATATCTCCCTGCACGGGGCTTCAATACTGATGCCGTTTGTTTCTATGAAAACTAGACTCAGAGAGGAATCTGTACATATATGGTACGACCCCTAATTATCTCTGGTTAATTTATAATGAATTTCCGAAGTCGGAGCAGGGAATCCAGAAACCGTTCTGGCCCTGTCCCACAAAAATCTGATTATCTCTTAATATACTGCCCATATGATCTTTTCGTTACTTCCTCATGAAAGCAGACTCATCGAGCTTCGATTACATAATTTATTCATCAATTAATTCCACTCCTACTATTTTTAGTGATTTTTCAATCTCATGACACTGCTGCTGCCAGCATCTGTTACGAAAGTAACTAGGTCCATTTCATGCCTACCCTTGATCCAACTCAATCGAACATTCGTGCCATTTTCGCATGGCTTAAAGTTTACATGCCATAATTCAAACACAACGTACTAGCTTATACATGCCAAAATGATCTTCTAAGCACACTAAGAAGAAAGTACCAAAACTTGCTATCCGGTGTGATGACTTCGATGACGGCCCGACCCCGCAAAAATAGATGAGTCCAAGCAACCTATAATGGGTGACAAGGAAACACCGGGTGAGTTTATAACTCAGTAAGTCATAAGCAATGCACTACTATACATCAATAACATTATCACAAGAGGAAACAAAATGGAATGAGACAATTTACTCCATCCATACCGAACCATGCCATAGTTCCTCCAACCTATCGATTCAATTTCATATCAATTCATGCATTCACAATCCATATACTCATCAATAGGACATTGAAGCATTTTCATAAATCAATTTATTTTCGTTACAATCAAACAACAAAACGGCCTTTCACCCATCCTACGATAAATTTTTATGTACGTGACTTCAAGTATAGTTGTCACATAGGTTCAACTTACCGAGCTCAACACCAAGTATAAGCATAGCACATATTAGCCATGTACTCAAGACACTTACCCGATCCGCTGTCCGCGATCGACTCAATGGTGTCGCACACTTAGTGTCCATAATGATTCACGAATGTATATTGAGCCCGCACACTCAGTGCTATATAATAAACTCGCACACTTAGTGCTACGTAATCAAATCGCACACTTAGTGCTACATAGTCAGACTCGCACACTTAGTGCCGCATGGTCAATTCGCACACTTAGTGCATCATATTCATTTCGCACACTTAGTACAACATAGTCGAATCGCACACTTAGTGCTGTACAATTTAATCCCGCGCACTTAGCGCCAATCTCATGGTCATAAATGGTTATCCCGCACGTTTAGTGCCGAGATCAACAACTCAGTACATCTTACCTCTTTTCTTTCATTCAACAATTTCATCATCACATACGTAAATGCATATATATATATATGTATATTTATTCATTCCATTCAGCATCAATACATACACATTATGACCATTTGAAATAATACCAACTACATGCTTAATGACTTACCTCGTGTTGGGTAAGACGGTTCCAACTCGGCTACTCGATAACCTTTTCTTCGCCTTTGCTCGATTCACCTCCTTTAACTCCTTGAGCTAAATCAATAATTTAACTAGTTTAACCACCTTGCTAAATATTTACAATCCAATTTCACATGTATATGTATGTTAGTATATTCGGCCAATAACCTCATGCAACTACCAAAGCCGAATCAACTAAATATACTTATGAATATATATATATATCATCATCGAAATCACCTAAGCTTAGACATCAATTTTTAATTCCAAGCAAGTTGCCGAATGCAACCTTACTAAATTTTCATGGATTCAATATACCATTACCATGGGATCAACAACCAAAAATTCATAGACAATTTAGGAAAATCACATTACAAATCTCAAATTCAAGCAAAGACCATGGCCGAAATGCATGTATACATGTACAATGTCAACTATAACATCATTTAAGTCCACATATAACTACATTTCTTAAGTTCCACATCTTAATGCCCATTATAGCCACTCCCCTAGTCTAAATCTAGCAATCGGCAACACCACTTTTCCACTATGTTAGCCGAATACTCATTCTCTTCCTAGTCCTAAGTTCGGCACCTCCAACAAAATAGCTTAACAATTTTCAACTTTCATGCTAACATAACAAGCAACTTAACACATCCATATAACTAGCATGCTAATAGCATCAAGGTATCAACTAGCTTTTATTTTTAAACTCCTTAGCCGAATCCTAACTCTCCAACAACCCCAAATCCAACCATGGAATAGATAGAATCTAGACTCACCACCCCAAAGGTAGGGTAAGCTTCCAAAAATATCATTGAACATACCTTGGTCTAAAGGACCAGCTTGGCCGAATCTTGCTTCCTCTTCTTCCTCTAGTTAGAACAATTGCAAAAGAAAGAAAATATGAACACTCCTTCTTCCCTCCTTATTAAGCATTCAAACTCCCTCATTTTTCATGCCACAACATCAAACACTCCCCCTAGGCACAAGCAATGGCCGAATTCCTTCCAAGTTCTTTTCTCCCCTTCTTTTTCTTGGTTTTTCGGCTAGGAGATGGCAAGTATGACACCCATTTTTTTTTGTTCCCTTTTCTATTATTATCCCCATCATTTGTTCACCAAAGAAACATATTAAATTAGAATGAGTGGAGCATCATCACTCCTTGGCCGGCCACCATGAATTTTATGGGCAAATTGACATGCAAAGCCATGCTTCCTCAACCTATTATTAGTTAATCCTTATAATTCATCTATCATCTTTTCTAACTTCGTCAACTAGGTCCTTTTTGAATGAATTCACAATCCTAATGCTAATATTAAGCCTTTAATTTCTCATATATTCACTGTCACACAACAATTTATGCAATTAAAACACGAAAATAAATTTTTGGCTCGATAATGTGGTCTCGAAACCACATTCCGACCAGGGTCTAATTTGGGTTGTCACAGAGTAGCTATATCCGGTTAAATTCCGAAGGTATGTGATTTGGGAATGAATGATCTTGCTGTAAAAATTTTAGTTAATACGCTTGAAACATCCCAACATTGAGGTATGTTTCGTATGTGCTTTGAATTAGTTGAGCCCTTACAAATAAGTATTCGCTCAGTTGATAAATGAGCTACCGGCCTTTGGCTAAGTTGATCTTTGTGTATGAATAAAATGGTTGGTAATGTGAAAGTGTATATATGTGATAAGGCCTAATGGCCGATGTGATGAATGTGAAAGTGTATATATGTGATAAGGCCTAATGGCCGATGTGATGAATGTGAAAGTGTATATATGTAACAGGGCCGAGTGGCCAACGTGATGGATGTGAAACTGTATAAATGTGATAAGTCCCGAAGGGCATTTGTGTCAGCACTATATCCGGGTTAAAACCCCGCAGGCTTTATGCGTGAATATTATCACTGATTAAGGTCCGTAAGCTTCGTGCTCGTACTATATCCGAGCTCTAAAGACCCGATGACTACGTGTGGAGATTATGTCCGGGTAAGACTTCGTAATAAGAATTGCTTATAAATATATTCAATGCGAAAGGTTCAACAGGTATGTACTCCAAGTTTATATGTGAGCTTGATTTGCACTAAATCATAAGGTAGTTATGTGATGCATACGAGAGCAATCTATGAGACTATTCCTATGATTATGTGACATCGGATCAGTGTGAGAGGTGATGTGAAATCATACGATATATCTATGTCACATGAGCTCACTTTTATGTGAAAGTTTATCTGCCTATTGTATATGATGAGACGTGCATATTCGGTAAAAGGGGTGGTATGCCCGAAGGAAGAGTGAAATAAAAATACGAACAACTATGTTATAATTTGATTGTTATCTGTTGACACTGCTTAAAACTTACTAAGCATTGTAATGCTTACTCCGTTTACTCTGTTTCCTTTGTTTTATAGATCTCATTGCGAAGCTACAGGCTCGGGGATCGTCGGCAACTAGTCACACTATCACTATCCACTGTTTGGTACTGCTATGTTTTGGATTATCTTATGGCATGTATAAAATAGACTAGTGGCGGAAGAATATTTTGGTTAATGTATATAGCCATGCGAAAATGGCTTATATATGTTTGAGCATAATGTTATAATCATTTGGTATGGAATGGTTAATCACTATCATAATTTGTGCTATTTATGCTAAAAGGGCTAGTGAATCATGGAAACTATGAAATAGGTAAAGTCTACCTTAAAGGCAGATGCTGGCAGCAGCAGTGATGTAGATTTGGAAAATCACTAAAAATAGTAGGATTGGAATTAAATAATGAATAAATTATGTAAACGAACCTTGATTAATCTATTTTCATAGGAAAGTAACGAAACGATCATATGGACAGTATGTTAAGAGATATTCAAGTTCTCGTGAGACAGGGCCAGAACGGTTTCTGGATTCCCTGTTCTGACTTTGGAAATTCATTATAAATTAACCAGAGATAATTAGGAGTCACGCCATATATTTATAGATTCCAATCTGAGTCTAGTTTCTATAGAAACAAACGGCATCAGTATTGAAGCTCTGTGCAGGGAGATATCCAAGTCGTAATGCGCAAAGGTCAGTGTAGTCGATCCCTGTAACATGGGAGATTTTGACTAATAAACGGTACTAATTTGCCTGACCAAAAATTCTAGAAAAAAATATGTAGATGGGCATATGAGTCTAGTTTCAGAAAAAAATTACGAAACTGATTTTCGAGTTGTGAAACTCAATATATGATTTTTAAGGTGACAGTGTCGCAATTAGCCAACTGCCTGGAAAATTTTAAAATGGACTGCGATAGTAAGCGAATTTAGTCTGTGAACCCCTCGTGTCCGACTCCGGCAACGGTCTCGGGTCCGGGGTGTTACAGAATTAACCTGAATAAAATGCTTGGATTTGTTGGGTTATTAATGGAAGATGTGGTATAGGACTATGGAAAAGATTGGGGTGAAAAATGAAGCTAGGAATGGCTTTATTTTGTCCACAAGGACGTGTGTCTAGACCGTGTGTGACACACTGCCTGGTAACACGGGCATGTGGTTAGGCTGTGTGTCTCCTGCACCTAAATTTTGAGAAATAGAATGCTTAGAATTGAGCACACGGGCAGAGACATGGGTGTGTGTACTACACGGCCTAGCACACGGACGTGTGGCATGGCCATGTGTGCAAGTGAGAAAGTTACACAAGGTCGAACACTTCCTCTAACACGGGCGTGTCCAAGGGTCACACGGGTGTGTCCCTTGGACCATACGAGCGTGTGAGCCCTGCACCTTGGAAAAATTTTGAAAAGCTGCGAAAAATTTTTAGAGGTTTTGATTAAGTCTTGACTTGATTCTAATCTCATATTGGGCCTCGAGGGTCTAATCTAGGGACATTATGAATGATTTCAAAATTTGAATAGTAACTTGCATGAATTGATTGTAAAATATTCTGAATGTTTCGATAATGCTCCAAAACCTTGTTCCAGCGACGGATACAGGTTAGGGGTGTTACATTTAGTGGTTCCAGAGCTATGGTTTAGTCGGTTCTCAGATTGAACGTAGCATATGTGGAGTCTAAAAATACATGCCATTATATAATCTGTGATAGTGTGATATCTCTCGACTCTGATGAAAATTATCTTACAAATAGACAGAGATACTTTCCAACCGAGCTAATTTCGATACTGCTAAAAGTGATACTCATGTGCCAGAGTGAAAATGTTACTCATGATGAAATAGAATTCAAAAAGGTATGGATAGATGACTTATAGTACATGAGAATGATGAATGTTATGTTATATGAGTATAAGCATATATGTATATGTGAAAGTTAAATTTTGAGGCTTACGATCTCTACCCCCTTACTAGTATAGTATTACACAATAAAATTCACAAGACTTATATGAATTAAACTCATGAATGTGAAACTAAAGAGTTTAAAGGCTAAATGATTAATGATGTAATTAGAACCAAGAATAGGTTAGTAAATAAAAATGGGTTCTGAAGAGAGATATTAGATTTTTCTGAAAACTGTTTAGGATACGCAATGCCTATTAAAGAAAGAAGTTATTCATGAGAAATTGATTTATTTAGATATGGTATCTACAGAATGGTTAACTGAAAATTTCTTTCGAATAAACTTCACGAGTAAAATGAATGATGTGAGATTATTGACGACTTTATTAGTCAGTGGAATAGTGATGAAATTGCTCAGATATGTGAATACAACTGTTAAAATTAGTATATTACAACAATCTCTTCTGGGTATTCTATGTGTTCTGTTATTCTCAGAGGCATATGAAATTGTGCATTAACAGATGCCATATTTATCGTATTGAAAGGCTAGTAAATTATGATAAATGGAATTACTGAAGTCTGGTTGACTCATGAGCGGTATTGCTCTATCATACTTAAGTTTTCTAACTTATCATAATTAATATAAGATTTGATGGTAAGGTTCATGTGATATCATTTTCTGCTTTTATTGATTGAAGCTTGGAATTATGAATGTGCAAGTTATATTGTCTATATCACAGTTGTTTCTACTGAGTATGCGAGATACTACCCTTCTGAATTTTTCTGAGATATCATCAATCTCTTTATTATGTAAACATGGGTTACTTGTGAAAGATATTTATTGGTCAATGGTGGTTATACTTACTACTGTTATAAATTCTGACTTGAGTATGGGAGTTTGGTAATATGGAACACAGATTATAGAAACTGTATTATTGCACTGGTTGATATTGGAGCCACCTTTGGTTTTCCTCTTTTATTTGAAAAATATTATTGAGATTGGAGTATTGTTCCATTTACATGGTGGAAACGACAGATCTATTATAGTGTTATGGTTTTAACCTATTTGATGATTGTGACCTCAGAATAATGTAAAGTTTCGATATCCTTTTAATTCTTATGAATGTGTTTTCTATGATAGTTACATCAATGATAAGGATATTACAGAAAGATGTAAGAGTTGAATGGACCGATAAATTTTGGTAAAGTTTTGACCAGTTGGAAGCTCTTTGATCAAAATATTGATTCTGATTCAGCCTGAATTGGGTAAGGAACTTGTTATTACAGTGATGCATTATTAAATGGGATTAGATTGTGATTTGATGTAGTGATGTATTATTAAATGGGATTAGATTGTGATTTTATGTAGTGAGACAAAGCAATAGCCTGTACTTTTAAATAGTTAAAATCCACATGGAAGGAATTACCCAATATATGATCTAGAATTGATAATTATTGATTTTGTATTGAAATTTGCTAACATTACTAGTTTGGTGAAAAATGTTGTATATTCATCGATTATAAAAGTTTGAAGTATCCGATGGTGCTAAAAGATTTCAATTTGGGATAGCGTATATGGTTTGAAATGTTGAAAGATTATGACTTGATAATTGTATATCACTTGGAAAGAATGAATGTGGTTACAGATGTTCTGAGAAGAAAATCTCTATATATTTTGCAAGCCATGGATATCGAATATAATTGTCTAATAATAACTTAATTTTAGCTGGGTATATAGCTAAACTGGTGTCTCTACAACAAACCAATGAAACTCAGGAAAGTGATAATGTGTTGTGAGTTAAATGAGTACAGTGTGAAATAATTTTTGAATCAGAATTTCAGAATAGATTCGGTAAATGTTGGTTATTCAGAGATAGAGTCTGTGTACTGAAGAAATTAGAGCTTGTATGGAAAATTTTACATGAATGATCACAGTGGTACTATGCTTGTTTATCAGGAGAATGATAAAATGCATAATGATTCGAAAAAGATGTATTAGTTGCTCGAAAATGAAATGTGGTATTTCTTAAATTATACTTAAATGATGGATGTACCAGCTAGATAAGGATAAAATTTTCAGGATGGTTATAGTTAGAGAAAATACCGAAGTGGAAATGGGACAAAGTTACTGTGAACTTTATGTTGGGATTATCCCTGTCTATGTAAAAGAAAGATACTATTTGAATAATTGTTGATTGTTTGACAAAGCCTGCACATTTTGTTCTGATATGAATGGATTTCTCGCTTGATAGATTGCTTGAATTACATGTTTCTGAGATTGACAGATTATACGATGTGCTAGTTCTGTTATCTCTGATAGAGATCTATGGTTTATATTCTGATTCTGAAACATGTTACAAGAAACTCCGGGTACATGGTTACATTTTAGTATGGTATTTCATCCTCAGATAGATGATCAATCTGAACATATGATTCAGATTTTGGCAGATATGCTTCGATGTTGTGTACTTGAATTGGAAGGTTATTGAGAAAAGTATTTTTCTTGGGTTGAAATTACTTATAACAGTTAACAGTCACATATAAAATTATGCTGTACGAGGCTTTATATAATCACAAATGCAAAACTCTGGTGTTTTGGGCAGAGTTCAGTGAGAAAAGATACATGTAGTAGTTTTGATTCGTTGAATCCAAAAAGAGATAAAATGGACTTGAGATAGTTTAAAAGCAATATTTGATCGTCAGAAATTCAATATGGATCTAAAATGAAAAGAAATAGAGTTGCTGATGGTGACAAAGTATTTCTGGAGATTCACGATGAAAGAAAATTCTCCAGTTTGCCCGTAAAGGCAAATTAAGTCCATGGTTTATTAGGTCATAAGGGTTATTGAAAAGAGTTGGACTTGTTTCATATTGATTGGTATTATTATTAGAGTTCTACAGAAATTCATAATGTTTTTATGAGTATATGTGTTATGACAGATTTGATCAGACCCATCATCTGTTATTGCTTTGATAAATGTTAAATTCAGCTTGGCATGACTTACAACGACTAATTGGTTGAAATTCTGGCATGTGAAGTGAAAGAAACGAAAAGTATAAAGGTATCCTTAGTGAAAGTCCTTAAACAATGATATGATACAGAGAAAGCTATTTGGGAACAGGATAGAAGCATGAGAAAGTAATGCCTGAATCTTCTTACTAGTAAAATTTTCGAGGACGAAAATTTCTTAAGGGGGGAGGAGAATTGTAATAGCCCAATTTCGATGAAATCGGAACAGTTGTCTCGGGACCACAAATCCAAGCCAAAAAATAAAATTTATTATTAATTTATTATATATCCATATTATACTGAAATGACGTGTGAAAATTTTGAAAAGAAAATTTTACCGATTAAGTGCTTAATTACGAGAAGGACCAAATCACATAAAATGCAAAAGTTGGATTCTAGTAGCTAGAGGGATCAAATAGCTATGAAATTTAAAACTTAAGGTCCCTATATGGTAATTAGACCATTAATAAAAAAAGTATGTAGATATTTTTGGATGATTCATCCATGGAAAATAAGAAAAGGGTTAGGGACTAAATTGGAAAGTGAAAATATTAATTAATTAAAAAGATGAAAAGAAAATAAAAATCATATTTTCCTCATCTTCTTCCCCAAAATAAACATGGAAACCCTAGGAGAGAGAGAAGAGACTTTCATGGCCAAATTGGGTAAGTTTTCTTGTCCCGTTTTTAGTAATTTTGATATTTTTAAAACCGAGATAGCCTAAACTATCTATTTGGGGGTACAATTTGAAAAGTTATCTTGGTATAAAAATTGGGTCAAGGATGTATATATTGGAAATTTGAAATTTATGGTAAAAAATGAAAGATTGATGAAAGATAAACAACTTTTACAGAGTGATTTTTCATGAAAACTTGATTTAGGGAGTAAAATGAAAAATGGTGAAAATCCATGGAAAATGCTGAAATTTGTGAAATGCATGTGTTGTAAAAGTTGTATGTATATTTTTGCTAGGCTTGGGTAGAGGGTCAAATTTCATGAATTTTAGTTTCCGAGCCTAAGGACAAAATATGGAAAAGTTAGGGGCAAAATGGTAATTTTGCCTAGAATGAAAATTTAGTCCACATGAATATAGAATGTGATAAATTGATGTTAAATTTACTAGTATAGATCTGGATAGACCAAATTCAGAGTTAGAACAAGGAATAGAGGAAAAAGTCGGATTAGTAGATTTTTCGTACACGAATAATTGTTGAGGTAAGTTCGTGTAACTAAATTGTATATGTTTTTATGCTTGATTTAAATGTTGTGTTTGTGAATTTTATTAATGTCATAAATATGTGAAACGATCACTTACTTGATATAGCCTGATAAATGAAAATGCCCAATAAAATGGTAAATGAATAAGATGTTACTTGTATGCTTGACATGAATGTAGAATGTGTTTTACTCGAATTACATAAATGTTATGGAGGTATGAAATAATCAAATGCCCGATAATGGTTGAAAAGTGTTTAAACCTCGGTTGAATAAATGGAAAAAAGATGGATATGTGATTTCTCGAAACGAAAGAGGTTTTGCATTTGTTGTGAATAGGATGAGCAATC
Source organism: Gossypium hirsutum (assembly GCF_007990345.1). Classification (NCBI taxonomy): domain Eukaryota; kingdom Viridiplantae; phylum Streptophyta; class Magnoliopsida; order Malvales; family Malvaceae; genus Gossypium; species Gossypium hirsutum. The sequence continues at coordinate 71,498,418 of NC_053430.1, forward strand.
CTTCGACCACAATTCTCATAGGATTTAGCCCGAACGGGTAATCCTGATATAAGTCCTCTCGAGCATATATTATGGATTGGATTTAGCTCGGACGGGTAATCCAGATCAAGCTCCTTAGAGCATATGTCATAAAAAGGATTTAGCTTGGACTGGTAATCCTGTTGTATACATGTGTGGCTCGAGAGTGTACTCTATGAAATAGTACCTTATGGGCACCATTGGACACGATTTGACGAATTCTGATTTGTACACCTTGGGTGTGCTACCTGTGTATCTATCGATATTTCCAATAAATTCAACGGGTAAAGTTCTGACAAAGGCAAAGATGAATTTAAAATAAATTGACATGGAATGATATTTGTATATAGAAATCACTTGATGAGAATGTTCATCCTTTATCAACTACTACTTATGTGACCTTAATACTCGAATAAAATGAGTAAAGTTTTGGTGTGGAATAGTTTAAACTCGAAATGAATTATTATGAAGTTATACTCAAAATAATGAGATGAATTATGCATGTTGAATGAATACATGATGTGGAAAGCATATGTGCATGAGAACTTGATAGTTGTTGAGCCTTTACATGTCTTGATGTTACTATGGAATATATGACTAACAAGGGCAATGAGGATGTTTGTAGGGCTTGAGATCAAAGTGGCTGAATATACCTTACTTAGTTATCTCAAATAGGATAAATGGTAAGTTAAGTACCATGTCATAAGAACTTACTAAGCATTTTATGCTTGCTCTGTGTTATTTTCCCTTGTTTTACAGTAAATTGGAAGCTTGTTGGATGCGAAACTTGGCGGAGATCACTCACACTATCCATCGGCCCATGTCGATATAGTATGGTAATTCATTTGCTATTGTAATGGCATGTATAGGATATGTTGGCCATATTGGCATGTAAATGTAAACAATGCTTGTAATCTAGCCATTGGAATGGCTAGTAATGATTGTTTTAATATACTTGTAATGTCATATTGTAACACTCTTAACCCGTATCCGTTGCTGGAATAAGGTTATGAGGTATTACTTGACTGAACAAAACTTCTATAAGGTCAAAGATACTCACTATCAAAACATAACCGAATATCTAATAACAAATTAACTACTGTCAAGTTATAACTAAAACATTTCACCACATTAGTTCAATTATAAGGCTTCTCTAAACAAAATGAGCAAGCCATCTTTGCATGGCTATAATGTATACAAAGACGAAATATCATTCTACCTATAGTCTATCCTATACATGCCTTAAACCATGATGATATACAATCTTCTCAACTCACATAATGACTCGATAGTGTGATGATATCTCTGGCCCTTCCAACTCAAGCTAAAGTATAAACCTATAAGAAATGGAAAAGAGAACATGGAGTAAGCTTCAATGCTTAGTAAGTTTTAAGCAATGCAAACAATTATTTACTTATAGATCGATTATTTCAAATTTTCAAGAAATCATTCCTAGATAATTGCCATTTTGGCCAAGTATCCATGAACATAATGCATATTTAGCAAATTCACCTCACTTGAATCTAAACTCAATTAAAACAAAATATTGAAATCACAAATAAGATCACAAGAACTCGAAAAGCATCTCATTAACAAGTTTTAACCATGTTTGCAACAAAATCACAAATTCACTACAAGCTGTCTTCCTGAGCAACAGTCACTAAATTATTTATAACTGGAGATAAGAAACTCCAAATCAAGTGCCATTAATTTTACCTGAAAATAGACTCATATATCTTCTATCCATCAAATTTTTATAATTTTTTGTTTGACCAATTTATACCAGATTTTTATTGAAATTTCCCCTGCTTCACTGTTTGACTATTCTGACCACTCTTCACTACAAATCAATTTTCTCATTATACAGAATTCAAAACATGTTATCATTTATTTAATTTGAAACTAGACTCATTAAGGAGTCTAAGGATATAAATTTTATCTTATAACCATTTTTTTACCATTTATAATGATTTTCTGAAAACAGAACAGGGGACCTTGAAGTCATTTTGACTCTATTCCACGCCAATTCAAATATCTCATTATTGGAAATTCTTTTGCTCACACGGTTTCTTTTATAAGAAACTAGTCTCATTAAGATTTCATGAAATAATTTATTCAGCTTCTAAATCAACTCCCACAATTTATGGTGATTTTCCAAATTCACATTACTGCTGCTGTCCCAAGCAGATTTATTACCCATTCTAGCATTCATATTATTTAACATGTATATCACCAAATCAATCTCATATAACCTTTCACCACAACCGAATACACACATACACATATGAGATTTTCACATATACTTCTCATTTCTCAATCATGATTCAATTCCGATCAATCTAATATATAAAAGTATATAATACATACCTGACCAACTTAATGTATTTGACATATTCAATGGTAGTTTACTACGAACATTCGAAATCATAATCTTACTCCAATCATCGGCATTAAGTCTGCTAGGTTTAAAACCCAAATCCAATCACCACCACAAAGCATGTGGGACTTTAAGCCCGAATATAATACCAGCACAAAGCCTACGGGACTTTAGCCCGGATATAACACCAGCACGAATGCCTTCGGGGCTTAACTCGATATAACACGAGCACGAATGCCTTCGGGGCTTAGCCCGGATATAACACCAGCACGATGCCTTCGAGACTTAGCCCGGATATAACACCAGCACGAATGCCTTCGAGACTTAGCCCGGATATAACACCAGCACGAATGCCTTCGGGACTTAGCCCGGATATAATTCTCCATTATCATGCACATATATATATGTATCATAACACATTAGCATTTTTTTTTGCATTACTTGAACACAAGCACAACGTGCTTATCAACCATTCCACTTCGGCTCAATAGCCACATACAAAGAACACGATTTCGTTTCTCTATCCAACATGATTTCTATAACCACTCGGCTACAAGTCATATACATAAATTATTTATCACACAACTTAATTCAAGTAGAACCAAAAGGTCACAATTCATCTAATATACACATATCAAGGCATCATCAATTATATACTAAAGGTGACTACTCAAAACTTACCTTGGATTTTATTGAATAACTACGGATTGACTAATCGACTAGTTTCGCTTTCCCTTTATCCAAAATTGGCTCCTTATGCTCTTGAGCTTGACTTACACAAATTTAACTTATTGTTAATCAACTAATCAAGCATTGTATCATGAGCATATTCGGCTTTCACACATTTTAAACATAGTAATAATCATGCACATTAAAATCAAAGTGCAATTAATCCCATACACAAAAATATAGGACACTTCACTTCCATTTACTTATATACACGTATCACATAAGACCATTTCATACTTTCTATCACCTAAACAAACAACAAATTTTCCAATTAATTTCTTGAGTCCACATTCGGCATCTATATACACAAAAACACATTAGCCAATTACTATAAATCATCTAAACATTTTTCACTTAAATCACACATACATATCATGCTAGCACATAACACCATGATTTTGTCCTAATTTGGACATCCAATAATTTAAGTATTACAGCAGCATATTAATTAGCTAAGTACCATAAATTTGTCCTAATTTGGACAGCCAATAATTTACAGCATTACAGCAGGAAATTAATTAGTAATAAACTATCTTAAGTTCAATTTTAACTCCCTCATGCAGCAACCAGACAGCATGCAAGTTAACTTCCAACATTCGGTCAAAGCATTTAAATAAAAGAATATGCATGCTAAATTTCCAGCATTTGGACAACATTTCAACTTGAAATTTTCCAGCCTTTCACCTTCAATATTTCGAATATTCAAAAGCAAAAAGAAGAGTACAACTAATCAATTAAAATTTTTGAACATAATTCAAGGTATATGTTCAACTAAATATTCATGTTAACTCATAATCAATAAGATATTAAGTAGAAAATAAAAACATTATTAGCATGCATGCTATCTACATACAACAACCATTCAACTTCCATCTATTATCAACCCTCAATACACAAAACATCAAAAAAAACATCAAAGAAATTTAAACATCCATGACCAAATGTCATCTTCATCCATTTACAAAAATTTTGCCATGAGCTGACTTCTATACTTGATGACCACTCCAAATATACAAGGATTTTCAATGAAAGAGCATTAAACATACCTTAATCTATACATTCACCATAGCCGAATGCCTTAGCTTCATTTCCTTTTTCTTTTCTTTATGGTTTTCGGCAAAAATGCAAGAAAGGATGGGTGTAACTTTGTTTTTATCACCGTTTTCTATTATACTTCATTTTAATAAGCCAATTACTAAATTAATCTTTGTAATTTAATATCAAAACCTTTTTAATGGTGGTCCATTACCGTCCACTTACCTATATAGTGGCCAAATATCATTTAATAATTATATTTCTTCTTTCTTTCTCAACATTTGGCAAGCACAAGGCAAGGATGTATGGCTTCCCTTTTTTTTTTAATTTTAAAATTTAAACCATTAACTATTATAATATAATATATAATGCATATATGGCTATTCAACCATCATCATGGTCGGCCACTTACATAAAAATAGGGAATTTGACATGCAAATCCCCATATTTTAAGCCATGCAATATTGACCACTACACTTCAACCTACCACAATTTCAATATTTTTCACATAAGTCCTTTTTAATTAATTTCACATTTAAATGACAAAAATCAAAGCATGAAACTTTCACACATACACTTTCACTTATAATAGGCATAGAATATAACATTTAATTATTTTTGTGACTCAATTTTTGTGGTCTCCAAACCACTTCCCGACTAGGGTCAAATTAGGGCTATTACACATATTATGTTAACCACATATATGTTAAGTAGTTGATCAAATTATGTCTAACATGAGGACATAACCAAGGTAAGATTGTAAACATGGACGCATGAAATGTTATGCCATGATGATGGATGCAATATGCTTGATGAGAATGGTTGAAATGGTTAGTAATTGTATGTGATGATATATCAGGTTAAATGATAGAATTACACTAAATAAAATGCTTGGATTTTTTGGGTTATTAATGCAAGATGTGGTGTAGGATTATGGCAAATATTAGGGGTGAGAAATGAAGCTAGGAATGACTTTATTTTGTCCACATGGGTAGACACACAGGCGTCTGTCTAAATCCTGTGTGACTCAGTGCCTGGTAACACGGGCATATGGTTAGGCCGTGTGTCCCCTGCACCTAAATTTTGAGAAACAAAATACTCAAAATTGAGCACATGGGCAGAGACACGGGCGTGTGTCTCAATTGTGTGTGCTACACGGTCGAACACACGGGCGTGTGGCATGACCGTGTGTGCAAGTCAGAGAGTTATACGGGGTCGAACACGGCCTCTAACACGGGCGTGCCCCAGGGTCACACGGGCGTGTTCCTTGGACGACATGGGCGTGTGAGCCCTGTACATTGGAAAAATTTTGAAAAGCTACAAAAAATTATTAGAGGTTCTGATTAAGTCCTAACTTGATTCTAATACTCGTATTAGGCCTCGAAGGTCCAATCTAGGGACGTTATGAATAATTTCAAAATTTGAATAGTAACTTGCATGAATTGATTGTAAAATGTTTTGAATGTTTTGATAATGCTCTAAAACCCTATTCTGGTGACGGATACGGGTTAGGGTTGTTACAAGAACAATAAGAAACAAGTTTTGGGTAGAGATTTCAACTCATTGTCTCTTTTTGGGTATATCACAGATTTCATCGAAAATGTTTTTGTCTCTCCATTTCTCTTCAACTTCTTGTTGTTCTGACTCAACCTCGATATGAGACACAAGTGAGTTCTTTCAAGATATTAGTCACCAGATAGTGCAGACCTAACTCTATCTTACCCGGACCTTACATTTTCACTCATCCACCATTAATCTTGGTGAACTGTTCATTCCAGTTTGACTTTTAGAGAATCCCTCTCCCTGTTAACTTGAAAAATACATTCTCTGCATGGTTGTCAGTAGACTTATTCTACCGCTAGTAGACCTTCACCTGCAGATCCTTATCGACTGGGATTCGCTCAATCATCCATTAATACCTTACATTCCCATACTTTCCTAACGAACTACTCTGATTACATAGTCATTTACCACCTCCTCTCCCTAGGATTGCTAGTGGACCTTTCATCAGCCTAAGACTTATGATGTTAGGCCAATAGAGTTTGACCTATTTTTTGCTTAACCTTATAAGATCCATTACTTCTCTAGCAGGCACAATTATCATGTTGTTAGCCCCATTTGTATTAGCTTTGGCGAATTCCCTTTATCATTCTAGAAATCCACACCCCTCGTGTGCACCTCGCTTATGCATACCTGTAATTTATTGTGTTATTCATGTTGCTCTTTCTATCTTAGCCCATGGTGTACTTTCTAATCAAGGAACTCCCGTATTGGAGTCATACGTCTTACATCTTGGTGGACCTTTTTGCATTTACTATCTTGGCGGACTTCTCATAATGCCATATTGTAACACCCTAAACCTGGCCAGGACGTTATGGCCGAATTCGGTGTGTCACATTGAAGTGTTTTAGCTGAAATCGAGTTTTCATTGAAAACCCTTCTTAAAATAAAAGAAACCCTAATTAACTAAAAAAAAACCCTTTCAGTTACGAAAGCCTTGTTTAATACATTTGATTTTTTAAAAAAATTAGTTGCGGAAATGTAGAAAATATACTATAATTTAAGAAATCCATGTTCAACTTCTTGTAATTACAATGAAAATAATAATTCAAGTAACAATAACATAATGAAAACCTTATTACAATCTGGTTTGAACACACTTAAAAAGAAATAAAAAAAACTTAAATGCTTAAAAAAACCAAGTCCGAATTATCTTGCTAGCCAGCCACCCAGAGTCCCTCCAAACATCGAACCTTCTACTGAGCATCACCTGAAAATAAAATAAAAGAGGGGGTGAGTTTTCACAAACTCAGTGTGTACAACCCTCGATGAAAAACAAGCATTCAAAGAGAAATCATCAAACATGCAATGCAATCCAATCCAAATTATCCATCGCTACACACTAACTCCGTCCCCCGTCACACCATGTGGGGATATAGATATCGACCCACCCAGCCCACACACCAATGGTAGCCCAGTTGCGGAACTACCTTCATTTACATATTGGGCTTTAGAAGCCATCGGTGGATCCATGATTGTCAAGCAACCATGAGATCCTCATATACTTCCTCCATTCCATAGTTCCCACTCCATATGCAACCTAAGGAGAACAGCATATGTATGAATGTCACATCCATAAAACTTACATTCAACACCTAGGGGTATTTTGGTCATTTTCACCCTTAAGGGCGTTTCAGTAATTTTCCCTTAATTATGGTTTTCACTTACCTTGACCCATTAACAAGTCCTGCGAGCTAAGATGAACAAATACTATGCACCAGGTAGGATTCCAGAGTAAAAGAGGTGGGTCATTGAGACCGCTTAAGTACCAAGCTCTCCCTAGATCCAATCCTAGACATGCATATACTCGTTGCCACACCTTAACCCTTTGACTTGTCCACGATCGCAATATATTAATTAAGTCTTATGTAATTATCATATACTAGGCCCAAAACCCCTTACAATGCCCAAACAAATTCACATACCTGTATCTGGCCCATTAAGCCCAATCATATTCATAGGGCCCATTAGTCCCAAATCACCTGTATCTGGCCTATCAGGCCCAAATCACATTTATATGGCCCACTAGGCCCAGTCACATTCATATTCATGCTCACATACAAATTCCTATCACATAGCATCAATATTCAATTTTTGCCTATTATGGGCCCAACAGCCCATCAGGCCCATTTAGCCCATTCTGGCCCGTATGGCCAAATCATAACCCAAGTCCACGGAATCGCTCGTGGGTCTCAAGCAACCTATTGGTCTCCCCCTTACGAGTGCTCGCGCACTCGCAAGACTGTCGTAGCCAAACTTTCGGTATTTCGACATTTCGGCATTTCAACTTTTGCCGATTCATAGTGTGTGTGCAGTGTATGTACACACCTGGTAAGCAAGCGTGCCGCGATTCCCTTAGTCACCAACCTACAACGATATCACCCTTCCATTAATCATATGTTTAATCCATATTCTACCCAAAAACCGAAACCTCACCTTGAACACCAATCCTTAATAGTTTTCCTTGATCAATTCCTCCCTAGATCTGCATTAATCTTACTCGTTAAAACCAGAATAATAGATGACTCGTATCCAACACAAGTCCCCTTACCTTAACTATGAACATTTGACCACTTTAGCCAATGGGAGAGGATTACCGCAACATCTAAAGAGCAATTCAACAATGAGCTAAGATTCGAGATCCGATACTAATTCCCTACCATAGTTGATTAGAAAGAGTGAGGGACAATATTCGATACTTAGCAAAGAAAACCGATTGGAAGAGTAACACTTACACTAGATTCGGTCAGAGAGTATTCAGCTCTAGAGATTTGAATGGCAACAATTGCTTATTCGGCACCAAGGGAGAGAGGAAGAAGAATCGGCTAAACCCAAAAGTGAAACAAAAAAATCGGCACAAGGAAAATAAAAAGGAGAACAAGGGTTTTCGGCTTTTAGAGAAATCGACAGAAAGAAAATGAAGAAAACAAAAGGGTTTTCGACTTTTAGGGAAGAGGGTTTCTGGCAACAAGGTGAGAAAAAGATTTCGGCATTAGCCTCATACCATTGCATTCGACACCTATTTATAACCCTTATGGCTGAACTCCTCAAGCCCAGGATCCCATTTTGGCTCCACTTGCTCCTCACTTCTTATCTCCTCATTTTTCTCCCTGATAACCCCTTGATCTTTTCTTCAGATTTCTCTCCTGAACACTTCCCTTGGGGTCCATTTCCACGCCACTTCCAACCTTCTAGAAGGTGAAAATTAAACTTCTAAAAACACTAAGCTAGGATTCGAACCTCGAACCTCATTTCTAGCTTTTAACGCCACCTCTTTACACTCTAAGTGGTGTCACTTAGCCACTCCTCCACAAGGCTTTTTGATGCTATTTTCCCCTATCTTTATTTAAAAGCCCAACTACTTGCCAACCCTGATTCTTTTTATAATTAAATTATAATTTCTTCTACCCCTTAATTCAAATTCAAACCTTGATCGGGACCTACCCTTGCGTAATTAACACTTAACCGCAATTGCTAAGTACAAAAAAATGCAAGATTTTGAGACTTTTGGATTTTGGGATTTTTGGGCATTACACATATCGTCATACCACCATGGTCTAACTCAGCATAGTACCCATGTTTAACGTCCTGGTGGACTATCTACACTTACATACAGACAGACTCTATAGGTTGCCTTAGCTAGGCTAAGGCCTTACGCTCTGCTCATCATGTATTCCCTTGGTCCTAGTGGACCACACCGTGTTTTTTGTCCTAACGAATTATCTATTTTGTATTTACTATCCCAATAGACAATCTTTGTGGATGCCATGGAGTCTTTCTCCCATGGTCTTATTCCAATTCGCCACCCTGGTGTATTGTCTTATGATGCCATGGAGTCTTTCATCCATGGCCTTCCTCATTATACCTAGCTACCATAGCATATTTCATCAAGGGTCTCACACCATATACATTATACCTTGTACCATGTCGCCATGACGACTTTCATCCATGGTTTTGCACTACGTACCTCATATTAGACTGCCATTGCGTATTTTATCTATGGTTACACCCAAATTCCTAAATACTCGAACTTATTTAGAAATGGAAAGTTTAGGGTGGGGGTATTTCATCTATGGTTTCATCTATTATTATGGTTTTCTCTGAAATGGAAAAATGGAATCATTTGGAAATGAATGTAGGTTTCCAAAAATAAAAATGTAAATGAAAAGGAAAATGGAAACTTGCAGTCCTATATGATGGAAGAATGAGTTTATATTTTTAGACTGTTTTGAAGTCTGGAAATGAAAATAAATCATTCGGTAATAGTGAACATGTTGAGTTCTTATATACTGAACGAATTTTCTTGAAATTTTCTTGAGGTAAAATCGTCAAAATTTTAGCGAAAGTAAAATTGTCAAAGATTTTACTAGGGTAAATTTGGGGCGAGAAAATTATTTAATATGTAGATATTAAAGTTTATTTTGGGAAATAGAAAAAAACTTAATTGGGTTGAATTATATAACAGAGTACAAGGTCAAAAAGATCTAGAAAGTACTCGTAATTGGACTCGATGTGAGAGAGGCCCAAAGCCCCTCATATAATATGAAGGGGGTGGCAACCGTAGTAGAAATACAGGGATGAGTCGTTCACCAGTCTCTTGCTCTAAGTAGGATATTGTTTTTCTATTAAAAAAAACTTTACAACTCTACAAGGGTTCTACCTTCTCTTCTTATAAATAGATAGAACCAGTAGAGTTATTAACACAATTTTTAAGAGATTGTTATTCTATTGTTATTCTACCGAAAAATAAAGAGAATTTATTTTCAACTTATAAACACATTTTTCAGAATAACCATTTAACCAATTTATATTAAATAAGAGAGAATTTCCGTTTTCACCCCAAAAGAAAATTTTTTCTAGTTCCGTGTTTATATTTAATTGGTTCAATCCCACACTTGAAGTAATTCGTTATAAGAGAATAGTGAAGAAGATCGTTTGGTTGAAAGCCAGAAAATATCAAGGATTCACTTATCCGAAAATACAAGCACAAATTCAGTTAAGGTTTATTAATATAAATATTATAAACTAGGTCGATTTTCAAAATTTTAATTTTTCATTGTGCAAGAAAACAGTTTTCAAATTGGGTTTTTTTCCTAGCAATTGGTATCAAAGCCATGTTTGTGCTATGTTTATGGTGTGACACGAGGCCGAATCTTTCTCTTCATCTTGTTTGATTAATATTTGATAAGATGTGACATTCTTGTAATTATTCACATGTTTATGAGCATGTATGTGAATGAATGCAATATTATATATTTTTATTATATAATTACTTTGTCAAGGTTGTGGTTCTTAGAAAATAGACCGTGAACTATAATCTCCATACAGGACTATTTTTTGTTTATAAAATAATTGTGAGCTGAAAATGGACATAGGACATAAATGTAACTTTTTTTGAAAAGGACTCCATGATGAGGAGAAGACGGAACGATAGCGGTCAAAGACACATGGAATGCCTTGTGATGAAAAACTATATATTTTTTGTTTTTCATTTGTTTTCTAAAAATAGAACCATGGAAACCTTAAGCGATAATTTTATTTTATTACCCATCTCTTTATATATCTATTTACTAATTATTTTTGATGTAATTGTGATATATCTGTATGAGATGATCCACAGTTGATCTATCAAAGATAAGAAGTGTGATAATGGAAAAAATACATGTGTTATATTATTCCATTCACTTTTTGAGGTTATTCAATTATTGTGAGAAGTGTGGTAATGAGAAGATACATGTCTAAGATTGGATCTGACAAGAAAATGCTTGGTTTTAAGTGGTCAAATACGACTCACCTTCCTTTCCTGGGATCCTACTTGGTGCACGGTGCACGGTTCACATTCACTTCTTTGATTTTTCCCTAAAAGAAAAACTATAGAGAATCAAAATTGTTTGATTGGCTCTTGTGAATGAATGAATGAATGTGAATATTATAAAATTGTTAAAGCATGTCATGTTTAGTTGAGATAAGCATGCCATATAATTTAGAAAAGAATGCCACATGTATTTGTCTTTCATATATTGATCATACATGATTGAAATCGGAAATTAAAAACCTTGCACGTTTTTTAAAATATTGAGTGGGAGAAGGTCCGTAAACAAGACCTACGACTTCCATCAATTGTCTCTTGTGATGGCATGAAATGGACTTACCCCAAGGTAGACATTGTCATGTGAATTTCATTGAGGAGACTTCCTAAAAGTAAGCAAAATTTTCTTATGATCATACGATAGTTGGACTAACCCCTGTGGTGGATATTATCATGTGATACATTAAGAAAGTTTTGTCTTCAAAAGAGGACAACTAGTCAAAATATGCTACTTGATGAGATTGTCCCATGATGACTCATTTGTGGTGTATGATGCAATAGGTGTTGAGTTGATGGTTATACACTCAATAGTTTCTAGTTAAGTAACTCCCCATAGAGCTCTACTTAAGTTAGAATAATGCCTAAACATTACATGATTGTTAATACGTGTGAATGCCTAAAGGAATTAGGTTCATATAATAATTGGATGGAAATCCATGTTCTTTTTAGTTGATCATGATCACCCCACAGTGGCTTGATTCAGTGGGTGTGGGAATTATTATTGCAATGGCTTACAAATGTTTTCAAAGTTTAATGTAAGACGCATGCATCATCTTAATGCATATCATAACATTAGAAAACATTTGCAAACATTTGACCAATACAAAGATATTAATATATGAATGTTTTATTTTCAATTTGAAAATGGTATTGGCTTCCTTATTGAACATACTCACTGGAAACAAACTGAACGTAAATAATTATAAGGAATGGTAAAGGTGTAACACCCTTTACTTGTATCCATCACCAGATTAGGATTACGAGGCATTAACAAACAAAAACACATTTTCAAACAACCACACATTTATACAAGTCAAATTCATATATATAAAACATAAGTTCAATTAAATTAATAAGCATGATTTTTTTAATCATAATATAATATATAAATCATATTAAAATATAAATCAATAATGAACCTCAACCAAAATACCTCGAACAACCATATTTATTCACTAAAATTAAATTCATATATTTAACATCATATTTATACACTTACATATATCAAACCGAAACATTATATACTTAATTACATAAGTGCAAAAGCCAAATCATCAATCAACATTTTCATTACCTAAACTCACATTCCATTGAATGTATTTACCAACCAAATTATACTACTCAAATAAACTAACTAGAATTTTAAAATAATATACCATTAGAGATCTATACAAAAACCATATTTATCTTTTGTTTATTCGGATAACAAAGTTTACCTATATAAATATATGCCTTAAGATGTGTTACATATATATAATCCATTCATCATGTGCATAATATTTATATAAACAAATACCGAATTACAAGTTGTCATATACTCAAAACATAAACCTTACAAATAACCAACAAATTTATTTAACTAAACCCGTAAACATATTATCCAAATTATAAGTACACACACATATATATATTATATGTTATCATGAAACATGGTTGATACAATTAAATATACCTATGAATATGCATATATGTATATCATAGCCAAATTTTCATCCACAAATATATATATATGTAATCATCAACCAACTTCAAAGCATATATCACATGAAAATAATAACCGAATACCAAAATTAACATGACTAATTGTACAAACAACCATTAGCATTATAATCAACCACATTTCACAAGTACATATATATACCGAACTAATATCCAAACATATATTCATTAATTCATTTCAACAATTAACTGAACGTACTTGTCAACCAAATGGAATTATTATTATTACAAGTCATAGCCAAATCATTTTAATCAAGAGTAACATAGCAAATATAATTCATACTTATGGGTATACTGTAGCCGAATCATCCAAAACACACCCATATTACTAATAAACTTCAATGCTCCACAAAATACATATCACAAAAATTATTCATCCATAGCATAAGATACCATAGCCAAAATAAACTCAAAGCATAAGCAAACATATCCTAAATTAACATGGAAATTAAGCCATTTTCGTGTGGCTCAAATTATAAAAAACCAAAATCTAACATTTCAAAACACATTTCCAGCCTATACATGCCATAATTCGAGTTTTATTATTTAAATACCGAAGCTGTAGATAGTATGATAGACTTTGCTGACGATCCCCAAGCTTGTAACTTGAATCCAAAATCTATAAAATAGAAACAAACATAAAAACACAGAGTAAGCTTTTGAAGCTTAGTAAGTCATAAGCAATTAAACATTCTTCCAAAATTATTATCAACTTATTTAAACTAAACTAAATTATAGTATCAAAATATATCAGATCCACATATATGTAATTAATTATAAATATATATTTTCATACTCAATTATCACCTTGGCAGAATACTCATGAAGCCAAATTATCATTATTACCATTTATATTCCACAACCAACTAGTCACTGTAACTTACTTCATGTACCCATTAACATATAAACTCATATGTAATCACATAGTTTCATATGCATATATTAACCATGAAGCTGAATACATATAATCATGCATGCCTTATACTAAGTTTCATTTCAATAATAATTTCAAGGCCAATTACACTTGATTACGTAAGCTCCTGTATCAAAATAATTCATCATATTCATATATTAAATATATAATCGAAATTACCTAAACATGTAAGCACATGTTTAAAGATGATTCATGATAAACAAGTTAACTAACTCACAAAGTCAAATACACATATCACATTCTCATATATTATTCATTTGCACCCTTTCAAGATTTGCAATAATTAATCAAGGTACTTACATTACCTCAAATATGTAACGAGTTAAATCATACCTGGCATATAGCTCATTTTACACATTTGAACTCAATTTATCTTTGCCCGATGAACCATTTGGTATTGGATAGGACACTCGGAGAATCGCACAAATCGTACAATACCAACGTCCCAGACGTGGTCTTACATGTAGTCACATATCAATGCCATTGTCCCAGACAGGGCCTTAATCGTAAACACATATCGAAATCATATATCGATGCCATGGTCTTATTCATACACATATATCGGAATCCTATGTCATGACATATGTATCCTAATTATTCCCAAGGTTCATATGGGGCTTTCAGACGTCGTAACTTGGTCGAAACGAATGCTTGAACATGGTTACCAAGCTTATACACATTCGGAAATAACATGAATAAATTCATACATTACATACCAGCATATATATTTATTATTTAATGACAATTAGGCACATCTATTCGCTTATAAACTTACCTCGGACGATGTTAAACGGAACGAAGTGGCTAGTCGACAACTTTCATTTTTCCCCGATCCCAATCCGATTTCTTTGGTTCTTGATCTAAACATATTCAAATTAAACTCATTCAAACATATTTTCATTCAATTTAGTCAAAAACACATAAATGAGAAAATTACCATTTTACCCCTAACATTTACACTTTTTACAATTTAGTCCTTTTTGCACAAAATACACAAAATTTCAGCATACCCATGTTGAGCCGAATTTTTCCCACTCTCAAACAAGTCCATATATTTAATTTATTTCACATTTTAGTCCCTCAAATTATTACTTTTGCAATTTAGTTCCAATAACTCAAAATCATCAAAAACTCCAATACAAAATATGTTAATCTAAAACATATCTTTCATATTTCATCATCAAACAACAAAAATCACAAGCTCTCAACAATAGCATAACTCAAAATATTCACCAAAATAAAAAATTCAAGCATGAGTTTTGTAGTACTCGAAGCAACGATATCAAAAAAGTAAAAATCATCAAAAATTGAGCCGAACTCTTACCCTGATTGAGCTTGAAAAGCAACAGAACCTAGGTTTTATTTTCTTTTTCTTTCTTGTTTTAGTTTCGGCAATGATAAAAATAATATGAACATGGCTTTCTTTTTTTATTATTATTTATGTTTTATGTTATAATATATTTTATTAACTTATGATTTAATTTACTTATTTAACCATACTAAAATTATAACAAAACCATACAATATATGTCCACTACCGTTCATTTAATAAGTCAATGGGCTATTTACCACTTAAGGGCTTCCTTTTATAAAGCCAATAACAATTCGACCCTTTATATATTAAACTAACAATTTTTAATTTAAGCGATTAAGTCATTTTATTAAATCGGATACCTAAACGACAAAATTAAATCACGAAAATTTCACAGATATAAATTCACACAAAATAAACATGAAAAATAATTTTCAAATATTTTTCTGACTCGAATTCGTGGTCTCGAAACCACCATTCCGACTAGGGTCTAAATCGGGCTGTTACAACTCACCCCTTTAGGGATTTTCGTCCCCGAAAATCTTACCGGTGAATAGGTTCGGATAACGTTCTCTCATTGCACCCTCTGGCTCCCACGTTGCTTCCTTAACTCTGTGTTTATGCCACAGTACTTTAACTAACGAAATTTTCTTAGTTCACAACTCTTTAATCTCGCAAGCCAGAATACGAATTGGTTCCTCTTCGTACGTCATATCGGGCTTAATCTCAACCTCAGCCGGACTAATCACGTGTGAAGGATCAGACCGATATCAACGAAGCATCAAAACATGGAATACATTGTGGATCTTTTCTAGTTCAGATGGCAACAATAGTCTATAAGCAACCGGTCCAATGCGTTCTATTACTTTATAAGGCCCAATAAACCTCGAACTCAATTTGCCTTTGCAACCAAATCTGAGTATCTTCTTTCGTAGATAGGCTTTAAAAAGACTTTATCTCCGCTCTGAAATGATATATCTTTAGGTTTTAAGTCCGCATATGATTTCTGATGGTTTGATGCTGCTTTTAATTTTTCATGAATCACTTTCACTTTTTGTTTAGTTTCTCTGATCAAGTCAACCCCGTGTATCTTACTTTCACTGAGCTCAGTCCAGTACAATGGTGTACGACATTTATGACCATACAAAGCCTCATAAGGTGCTATTTTGATACTCGACTGGAAACTGCTATTATATATAAATTCAATCAGAGGTAGGTATCGTTCCCATGTACCTTCAAACTTGAGAATACAACATCTCAACATATCCTTAAGTATCTGAATGATTTGCTCGGAGTGACCATCTATTTGCAGATGGAAAGCAGTGCTGAAATGTAATTTCGTACCTAGTGCATCTTGTAATTTCTTCCAAAACCGCGATGTAAACCTTGGATATCTATCCGATACAGTAGAAATAGGTACCCCATGTAATCTCACAATCTGAGAAACATACAATTCAACCAACTTATCAAGTGAGTAGCCTGTACGTATCGGAACAAAGTGAGCTGATTTAGTTAATCTATCCACAACAACCCAGATTGCATCTTTCTTGCTTGGTGTCAATGGTAAACCAGATACGAAATCCATAGTAACTCAGTCCCACTTCCATTCAGGTATCATGATTGGCTGAAGCATTCCAGAAGGTACCTGGTGTTCAGCTTTTACTTGTTGACAGACTAAACATCTTGCAACAAAGTCAGAAATGTCTCGTTTCATACATGCCACCAGTAAAGCTGTTTCAAATCATTATACATTTTTGTACTACCTGGGTGAACAAATAACTGACTATTGTGAGCTTAATTCAAAATCATATGAATCAACTCTGAATTCCTCGGAATACAAATTCGGTTACTAAATCTTAAAAAGTCATCAGCATCAACTCGAAACTCTGAATCAACATTTAAATCACATTGAGCTCGTTTTGCTATCAATTTATTATCAACCTTCTAGGCATCACAAATTTGTTGAATAAATAACGGTCTTGCTTTCAGTTCAGCTATTATCGAACCATCATCAGACATGGCTATATGCGTATTCATTGCACGTAGAGCAAACAGTGATTTTTGGCTTAAAGCATCAGCAACAACATTAGCCTTTCCCGGGTGGTAGTCAATCACAAGCTCGTAGTCTTTTACCAATTCTAACCATCAGCGTTGTCTCAAATTTAGTTCTTTCTGAGTCATCAAGTATTTCAGGCTTTTATGATCAGAATAAACATGACATTTCTCACTAAATAGATAGTTACACCAAATTTTCAACGCAAACACTATAGTTGTCAATTCTAGGTCGTGCGTTGGATAGTTCTTTTCATGTGGCTTTAACTATCTTGAGGCATAAGCTATAACTTTACTTTCCTGCATCAATACACAGCCCAAACCATTTAAAGATGCATCACTATAAATAACAAATTCTTTACTTGATTATGGCTGAACTAGCACTGGAGCTTCGGTCAAAAAAGCTTTCAGCTGATCAAAACTTTTCTGGCACTTCTCTGACCACTCGAACTTAACATCTTTCTGTAATAGCTTTGTCATTGTAGCTGCAATCATAGAGAAACCTTTCAAGAACTGTCTATAATAACCAGTAAGTCCTAGAAAACTTTGTATTTCAGAAACATTCCTCGGAGGTTTCCAATCAAGTTTAGCTAAAATTTTGCTCGGATCAACCTGAATACCCGATGCTGATACCACATGACCCAGAAAACTGACTTCATTTAACCAAAACTCACATTTACTGAATTTCGCATACAATATTATCTCGCAAAGTCTGTAGAATAAGTCTCAAATGTTCGGCATGTTCAGCTTCATCATGAGAGTAGATCAAAATGTCATCTATAAACACAACCACAAACCGATCTAGATACGATCTGAAGATCTGATTCATCAAATCCATGAAAACACTAGGTGCATTAGTGAGTCTAAATGGCATAACTAAAACTCATAGTGTCTATACCTCGTTCAAAAAGCAGTTTTTGGCACGTCTGAGTCTTTAACTCGCAACTGATAGTAGTCTAATCTTAAATCTATCTTCGAAAACACTGTAGCCCCTTTTAGTTGATCAAACAAATCATTAATCCATGGCAACGGATACTTATTCTTTATAGTCACCTTATTGAGCTGTCTATAATCAATGCACATTCTCATAGTTCCATCTTTCTTTTTCACAAACAGTACTGGTGCACCCCAATAAGAGAAACTCGGTCGTGCAAAACCTCTATCTGGCAACTCTTGCAACTAAGCTTTCAATTCTTTTAATTCTATAGGTGCCATTCTGTATTGAGCTATGAATATCGGAGTCATCCCAGGCATTAACTCAATACCAAACTCTACCTCTCGAATAGGTGGCAAACCCAGTAATTCTTCAGGAAACACATCTGGATACTCACATACAACAGGTATTGATTCAATGTTTCTTTCGGCCACTTTACTGTCAAGCACATATGCAAAGTAAGCTTTGCAGCCTTTTCTCACATATTTCTGAGTTAACATCGAAGAAATCACTGCTGGTAACCTATTCAGATCATTAGATTCAATCCGAATAACCTCACCATTCTGGCTCTGTAGATCAATGTTTTTTCTCTTGCAATTTACTACAGCATCATGTAGAGTTAACCAATCCATACCCAAGATTATGTCAAACTCATCAAATGGCAACAACATCAAATCAGCCGAAAAGCACAAATCTCGAATCATCAAAGGACAATTCTTTCACACTCTATCAACCATAACACACTGACCCAAGGGATTTGACACTTTAATCATAAACTCAATAGACTCAACAGGTAGAGTCTTACTGAATACTAATGTCTCACACACATAAGAATGAGTAGAACCGGGATCAATCAATGCAATTACATTAGTATCATTGAAACATCTCGAAATAGGGCCTAAACGGAATAGTGGTTGCAAAACCATAAATTTGAGGTAGAAAAATTTATTTTATTATCATTTTAAGGTCTATGGCATGATTTCATGATTGTGTGAAAATTTCATTTAGAAATTTTATTGATAGAGGGTCCAATTTGATATTTAGGACTAAATTGTAAAAGTCTTAAAATGTGTGTTCTAGTTCACAAAGGTACTAAGTACTTGTGAGTAATGGGTTTTTAAAGTGGATTTCCTTGGATAGTAATTAGACCATTATACTAGTTTGGACAAAAATACCTAAAGGAAGATAAAACACCATAGTTTTTAATTAAGGGCATTTTGGCCATTTAGTTATTAAAATGAATTAAAAACAAAATTAAAAGCCAATATTTGTCCATCTTCAACCCCTTGGCCAAATTTCACATGAGGAAGACGTAGCTAGGGTTTTTCAAGCTTCCAAGGTCGATTGTAAGTCCGTTTTAGCCCCGTTTTTAATGTTCTTTACATTTTTGGAGTCCCGATAACTTGATTAAGCTTATTCTAGCAATAATTTAACCTAGGAATTATATTTGGAAAAATACCCATAGGTGGAATGTGTTTGTTTTGATGTTTTATGGTAGAATAAGAAGCTTGAAATTGTGTTAAACAACTTTTGCTAAGCGATTTTACGTGAAAACGAGTAAAATGACATAATCGGTAAAAATACCTAATGTTCATAAGTACATGTTAGAGTGAGAATTTGATGTTGCCATAGAAGGGAAAAATGATCAGCATGTCATAAAACATAAGAAAATAAGATGAAGTTTAATGTCCGAGCCTTGGGGAAAAGTGTAAATATGTAAAAGTTTAGGGGAAAATATAATTTTGCCAAAGTTTGAGTCAAGGACTGTTTTAATAAATGTGAGTATTAAATAAGATAAATTTTTTATTATAGATCAAGAAAAACAAAATCTGAAGTTAGACCGAGGAAAGAAAAAGATAGTGGACTAAATCAATATAATTGATCGTATTTTGTTTCGAGGTTTGCGGTAAAAAATTGCAATATTCTATTATTTTATGTTAATTTTGTTAATTTCCAGCATGTGTAAATTTATTTTATGAAATTATTCAAAGAAGACTCAAGCATGAATTGACGGAGAAGTAATTTCAGAAAGTCCCGATTGAACCTTAGGAATGTGTAGGATACAAATGTCATGACATTAGGGTTTAAGGATACCATGTAAGACCATGCCAAGGCATGGCAATTGGTAAGGTTTATAAGGTAAGGATATCATGTAAGACCATGTCAAGACATGGAATTGATAAGTTACTATATGGCAAATGTCCCATGAAAGACCATGCCAAGGCATGGCATTGGTGAGTTCATAAGGCAAGGATACCATGTAAGACCATTTCGAGACATGGCAATGGTAAGTTTCAAAAGGATACCACGTAAGGCCATGAAAAGTCATGGCAATGGTAAGGTACCCGTGTATCCTTAGTATTCCAAGTGGTTCAACGGGAAAATTTAAAGAGAATATCAAGGTAAGGTAAGGTAAGACGAGTTATACTAAAAAGGGTAAGACAAGTTCATGCTAGAAGAGCAAAGGTAAGTATAGAATGTTCATGTATGCTTGATAAGGAAAAAGGTAAGTAAAATATATTAATAAATTTGATTAAGTAAGTATTTAAGTAAGTGAATAAGTGAAGAAGTTTAAAATTTGTCTATGACAATTAATGAAGTTACATTAACTAGTATCATGCCAAGTAGTAAGATAATTCTTATGAATGCTGTTATTTATTTGCATGAAAACTTACTAATATTAATGCTTACCCCCTTTATTTTCCTTCTTTTTATAGTTTTTTCAAGCTAAAACGGGGATCGTAAAGTACGTCGGAGGTCCGGGCACACTATCACAAGGATTATTTTTGGTATAGCTAGACGTTTCATTTTGAGTATGGCATGTATAGCATCGTGGCCATTTTGTGTGTATGATCTTATGATATGGCTAATGAATGGTATGTAAATGCTTGATAATGATTAGCTATTGGAATGGCTAATCAAGGACATGTTTGGTGTTATGTATGCCTAAATGCTAGTTATTCCATGGAAATAATGAAAAAGGTAAAATTAGCTTTAAAATAGTATCGGACAACATTAATGATGTGAATTTAAAAAATCACTAAAAATAGTATAAATAGATTTAGATAGTGAATGAGATATATAATTAAATATTATTGAGTCTATTTCCATATGAAAGAAATAGAGTAAATAAAGGAGTTGTATTTTATGAGATATTTAAATTTTGGTGAGATAGGATCAAAGTGATTTCTGAATCCCCTGTTTTGAATTTAGAAATTCACTAAAAATTGTACAAAAATAATTATGAGTTATAATTTATATGTATAGATTCCTTATTGAGTCTAATTTTAATAAAAATAAACAGCATGGTTATTTGAATTCTGTATAGGGAGAAGATTAATTTGTAGTGAACAGAGGTCAGAGTAGCTGAACACTGAAATAGGGGAAACTTTAACTAATAAACTGTATTAATTACCTAGACCAAAAATTCTGAAAAAAAAATAGTAAGAATATTTACAAGTCTAGTTTAAGATGAAATTACAGATTTTAATTTTGATTTTCGTAACTCAAGTTATGATTTATTTAGTGACTATGACGCAGATGGGCAGTTTATTTATGAAAGATGAAATAAATTGTTTTGATTTGTTTAAGTGATCGGAAAGTTTTTATTGATTCCGGTTTGTTCCTGAACAGTTTCAATTTCACGTTTTAGGGTTTCGAGGACCTTTTTTAGGGACATAATGAATGAATGAAACTACATTAACTTTAAAAGCAAATTTCTATGCCCCAAATTAGTAAGCTAAGTCTGGTAACGCCTCGTGCTCGACTCCGGTGACGGTCTCGGGTAAGGGGTGTTACAATCATAAAGAGTGAATGTACCAGTAATGACATTTGGGGATGAAACCTACTCTCGTGCACGAATAGCATAGGCTCTGGCAGGTGCACGAGCCTCAGATCTGACTGCTGTATCCTTATTTCCTCTCTGACTGCCACTCGCATTACTCGTATTTTTGGGTGGTCTACCCCGAGCCGTAGTATTGCCCGGTCTCGTGTTTTGCATTGGATTTTCTTTAGCTAACCCAGGGTAATCTCAAATGTAATGATCTGTCGATCCGCATTTAAAACAAGCCCGATCATGCAATCTGTAACTGCCGGAATGTCGTTTACCATAGTGTTTACACTCGGGTTGATTTGATCTGACATTACCCACACTCGCTATTGAGGTAGCTCTCGAGCTCACTAGTGGTCTATTCTGATCTCATCTAGAATAACCCAAAGTGGCTTTAGAACGGCTGAAATCATCTCAGAGCTTCTTTGGTGCCGACTAGAATGACTTACCAGATATTCTTTTACGTGCATCTCTAGCTTCAAAGTCAGCTTTTCTTTTCTCTTTCTCGAGCTCTTCAGCTTTGTAGGCTCACTCAACAAGTACCACAAACTCTTTTATCTCAACTATGTCAACTAATAGTTTAATGTCTTCATTCAACCCATCTTCAAATCTTTTACACATTATGGCTTTGGTAGAAACACACTCTCCGGCATACCGACTGAGTCTCACAAATTTCCGCTCATACTCTGTCTCGGTCATCCGACCCTGCTTCAGCTCTAGAAATTCTTTTCGCTTCTGATAAAAAAAATCTCTGGCTAATATACTTCTTATGGAACTCAATCTGGAAGAATTCCCAAGTCACTCACTCTCTCGAAACTACTGATACTAGGGTATTCCACCAGTGATATGCTGTGTCACGAAATAATGATATGGCACATTTCAAACATTCATCTGGGGTACAGGACAGCTCATCAAACACACGGATAGTATTATCAAGCCAGAACTCAGCCCGCTCAGCATCATCACCATCAGTAGCTTTAAACTCTTCAGCCCTATGTTTTCTGATTTTTTCAACAGGTGGCTTATACAATCTCAACGGATCACTTACTTGAGGTAAATCAGGCATCAAAGATGGATTAGTCGGGGGTAGAGGTTGTTGTGCAGCCAGGTTAGTCCGGATATACTGAGTAAACTAGTCATTCATCATTTGGTAAAAGGCTTTTTAGCCTCTCCCTCCTGATTACATGAAATTGGTCGAGAATCAACCGGCGCTGTCCCTTGCGCAGGAGCAGGCGCTACACTCTCGACTTCATCAACTATAGCTTTGTCGGGATCCATTTACTATATGAAAACACATTTTCAAATGTCAGAAGTCATCACACTATCGTAGTATATAATATGACATGTATAGCTAGACTCACACACGCTACATTACTCCTAGAACTGACTAAACCGTAGCTCTGATACCAATAAAATGTAACACCCCTAACTCATATCCGTCGCCAGATTAGGATTACGAGGCATTAACCCCTGAATGATTACCTTGTTCTCTTGAAAAGCTCTCATATCATATTTAGGATAAATTTTAACTGATTTATGATTTTGATTGATATATCTTGAATTAAAACATAGGGATTTATGTATTGATTGTTTAAACTTTAAGACATTAGAGAATCAAGCATGATAAGTTGATTTTTAAGAATTTAAAATTATAGGTTGTTTCCCCAAGTTTAGGTATTACTTTGAATTGGAATCCACAAGTCTTAACATCAAAAAGCCATAATTTTTGTGAGATTTTTTTAGCCTTTTGAGCATCTATTAATTCTTTCATGCTCATTTTTATTATTGCTTTGAGTGTGTCAGTATTGAACTGTTATTCTAGAACTTGCTTGATTATGCATGTTAAGACCACACCATTTAATTTGATATATCAAAATGATTAAGGCACTTAGGATTAACCCACTCATGCCATGAAAAGCCTACCTTCACGATTAACCCCTAGTAAACCCCCTTGGGCCTAACAAGCCATTTCTTGTATTACCTTTAATATTAACCTTTAACCTATTATTGTTGAAATCCCCTAAATTAATCCCTATTTTTGTTAAGATTTGAGTTGAATGGATTGCTTAGCTATGTTTTGTTCTTAATAGTTAGTCTATATTATTTAACTTGTTCTAAAAAAACAAAACAAAACATGTATACATATTAGTAGTGATATTCTGTTTGTAAGCTTCAGAAATTAAATTCCATAGTCTGAGAAAAAGCTCTGTTGTATGCAAGTAATGATTAACTCTTTTTCTAGTTAAGTAATTTTTGAATTCAATCTCGATTCTAACCATTTTTTTCAGCTTGTGACCACACCCCCCTAACCAAGCCTCACTACAACCTTCTAAAGACCTTTTGATTGATGTATCATCTTAAATTATAGTGGTGGAGATTTGATTTTCATGTAATCCGATGGTAATGACTTTTTCATTATTGACTGTTGAGTGCTTCATTTATTGTCCTTAAACACCTCGAGTGATTTTAGTGAATCTTTAGTGAGGATATGAAACTTTGTGATATTCTGAATCAAAGGTAATTACTTAAATGAGGGGAGACACCTTTGTTTGCATGATTAAAATGCTCAACTTGGAATGTTTGAAACTTTTATGTTCTTTTAGTTGAATTCTCAATGCATGATTACTTATGGATTAATGTGAGATATTATCGATAGGAATTATAAGTTGAGAAGAATTTATTTTGATTATGAGTTGAGAATTTTGCTTGAGGACAAGCAAATGCTTAAGTGGGGGGTATTTGATAAACCATAAATTATACATATTTTTACCCCATGATTAATGCATTTTATGGATGATTTCTCATTAGAATTGGTGAATCCGATGCTCCTAATGCTTTAATTTCATGTTTTATACTTAGGAGAGCATAGGAGAGCGAAAGGAATGAGAAACGGGCCAAAAATGGAGAAAATGGGCCAAAGTACAAAATCAACACGGCCTGGACCTCCTCACACGGCCAGACCACACGGTCGTGTCAATTTGGTAGGCTCGAGCACGGCCTAAAGTAATCGAACACGGGAGTGTGCCATGAGCGTGTCCCTGCTGAGCCCAAGTTGAGTCCAATTCAGAAAAGGCTAATTTTGAGGGCTTCTAGGCATTCCAAAGCCTATAAATACAGCCTAGAGAAGGAAGAAAAGGGAGACGGAGAAAGGAGAGTAATGAATTACTCTAAGGAAGCCGATTGATCCATCTCAGAAGCCGGATTCATCTTCAAGACTGAAGATTTCTGCTCAATTTCCCTTCAGGAGTTTTGGGTTTCCTTTATGTTTTGTATTCTTTATTCTTATGAGATGTTTTCTTATTTAGTTATGAACTAAAACCCATAAATACCTAAGGGGAATGAAACCTAAGACGAATCTTGTTATTATTTTCTGAATCGTATGATAAATATTTAACTTGTTCTTAATTATGTGTTCTTAATTCTTGTTTTGATATCCCAGGATACTGATTCAAGACATGCTCTTGTTCAGAGGAGGAATAGACCCTGTCTAAGAGTACATTTGTCATAATTAAGCAGAGTTGATTGCGCGTCTAGACATAGGGTGACAAGATTTTGCCAGATTAGGGTGAAACCTAATAAGGGGATCTATAGATCGAGTTAATGCAACCCTAGAGTGTTAATTAGAGAAAAGTCTCGATTATTCAATCTAGGGATTAGATGTTATTAGTCTTGAATAGGGATAATAACATAACTTAGGGATCTCTACGGAACAAGTTGAATGAATAAATCGTCCGGTTCGGAGCCAGAATAACAAGTAAAGTCTAGGTGGATTTTTTCCTTAGGTATTTTCTTAAGTCAATCGGTTTTTCTCAAAAGCAATTCCCCAAATCTTTTCTCTGTGCGTTCTTAGTTTAGATAATTAGTTAATTAAAACAAAACCACTTTATTCTTAGGCTAGATAATAAAAAGACAGTCATTACTAGTACTTTTAGTTCCTTTGGGTTTGACAATCCGGTCTTGCTAAAACTATACTACTATTCGATAGGTACACTCGCCTACATCGTAATAATAGTTAGTTTAAGAACGATAATTATAAGTATTTAAAATCTATAACGAAATAATGCAATCAGTGTCCTCCACACGGCTGAGACACACGGCTGTGTCTCAGCCCGTGTGTTTACTACTAGGCTTTCTATTTAACATTAATTAGGGTGTAGGGGACACATGGCCAGAGCACACACCTGTGGGGCAAACCGTGTGTCACACACGGTCTAGGCACACGCCCGTGTGGACAAATTTAAGGCTATTTTCCGAGCCAATTGCCACCCTTATTTGCACAACACATTCATAGTAGTCATCATCATTTTTACCATCAACAACCAACAGCCATATCATAAGGGAATTGGCACATACATGCATAGATGAATAGGTTTACAACCCAATAATCATTGTGAGCCATATCTCATGGCCTTATACAAAATGAATCAAAACACCATCAAAAGGCAACACATTGGCTAAACAAATATGACATATAACAAAAATAACCAAGTTCCTATACATGCCATACTCAAAGTAATGAGACTAACAATACCCAAAAGATCCAATTGATAGTGTAAGCGAGCCTCCGATGTCCTTTGATCCCCAAGCTAGCTTGGTGATACTCTAAGAAAATGGAAAAGAGAGGGAGTAAGCATGAAGCTTAGTAAGCTTGCATGTAAATAATAAGCAATAAAAATATGCATTTTCATACACATACATAACATAATTTGATTCCTTTCTTTCTCAATAATCATTGTAGTTATATCCTATCTCATTCGATTTACATTATATTCAATAGAATTTGAGATCATAATTCCTTCATTCTCATCTTGCCAAAGTTTTATCATTTCGTAATCTCAATAACTACGAGCTTGGAGTATATACCTGTACTCTCTCAACATTATCATACCTCGTCATTTCTTTGACAAATCCTTAGGCTACCCATTGAACCACTTGGAATACTAAGGGATACTTAGGGAACCATATTCACATAGTAGGGTGCCAATGCCATATCTCGGATATGGTCTTACATGGGGCCACATATCGATGCCAATGCCATGTCCTAGACATGGTCTTACATAGGATCACACACATCGAAGCTGATAGCCCAACTATGGTCTTACATGATGTACTCATATCGATGCCAATGCCATGTCCCAGACATGGTCTGATATGGGATCACATAACGATGCCAATGCCATGTCCCAGACATGGTATTATATGGGATCATATATCAATGCTGATGCCATATCCCAGATATGGTCTTATACGGGACTCATCAACCCAAATGTCATGATATGTATGCCCTAAGTATTCCTAAGGTTCAACCGGCTTTCATCTCCTTAAATCTTTGTCGAACAACATCAATAATACTCACGAAGACAATATACAATTCATGCAACATTAAGTGTTAAATGTATAATAAAATGCTATATCAATTACATGCAAACTTACCTCGGTACAAAATATGGACAATTAGTTCGATTTAGTCCAAGATCTTGCTCTTTCCCCGGTTTAGGCTCGGACTCCGTTTTTCTTGATCTATAATAGAAAATTTCACTTATTTAATTATTAGAATATCCAAACCAATCCATAAATCATACTTTGGAAAAATTATAATTTTGCCCCTAAAATTCCATATATTTACACTTTGGTCCCTAAGCTCGTAAAGTGAAACGTGTCCAATGTCTTTGTTACCTGAGCCTAGCCAATTCATATTCCCTCTTATAACAGCCTAAATTTTTCATCAAATCACATTTTTAACACCTATTTTTACATGTTTTACAAACAAGTCCTTTTAGTTGTTTTCATGAAAAATCACTTAAAAAAAGATGTTCATTTAACACCAAACTTCCATATTCCTCCATTAATCATCAAAATACATGCATGACACACATGGGTAATTTTTTGAACATAAACCCTAGTTCAAATAAAGGGTAGAAATAGCTAAATCATGCTTCAAGGATCTAAAAAATGCAAAGAACATTAAAAATGGGCTAGGATTGACTTACTTTCAAGCTTGAATAGTTGAAAAACCCTAGCTATGGAGAGCTTGAGAATTTCGACTATGGCATGGAGGAGATGAGCAAAATTTGCTTGATTTTTCTCTTTTTATTATTTTATTAACCAAATGACCAAAATGCCCTTTTCACTAAACTTTCAAATTTTATCCTTGCATGCCCAATTTTGTCCATAAAAATAAAAATTGGGCAAATTGCTATTTAGGGACCTCTAATTAATAATCCAAAGTTATTTTATACTAAAAGCTTCTAGAAACACATACTTTGCAACTTATTCAATTTAGTCCCTAATGTCAAATTGGACACTTTACTCATAACATTTCTTCATGAAATTTTCACATAAGCATGGAATCATATCATAGACCTCATAATAAACATAAAATAATAATTTCTACTTCAGATTTGTGGTCTCCAAACTACTATTCCGTCTAAGCCCGAATTCGGGGTGTTACAACTTTGCAAGTCTTTAAAATGCTTCAAAAATGTTTGATCACTAAATGACTTAGTGATCAAATTTATCTTAAATGTTGTTGTATCAAAAGCTTGGGACATCAAAGTTAACAATCTCTCCCATTTTGATATAACAAAATTTTAAGAGAAATTTTCATTTTGAAACCCCCCTAAATCATTTAGGCATTTTCAATAACATAACATCCTCTAAATAAAATATTCGTTGGAAAATTTTAATACCATACACTTAAACAAGACTCGAAAGCATAATTTCAATAAGACATAACAATTATGCACACAACATAAAATTCAATAATTAATCAAGACTTTATATAAATGTCATATGGTCAAACAATATACCAATAAGCATTCGTACATGAGCATTAATTCATTTGCATAAGCATAATAAATACTAAGAGATAAGCATTTCAAATGCATATGCAACTTTCATATTTTTCTATCTCTTTTTGACATATAAAAAAGAAAATAAAACATTTAAAGCAATATTCCAATTTTTATGAAATTTAGAAAGTCAAAGCCTAGGGAGAATAAAAATAAATTCATGTCAACAATACTCAATTGTATTCTCACAGACAACCAATGAACTTCAAGAAAAATGATATGGCAAATGAGCATTCTTGAAATCCATTTATGAAAAAAACTAAATGCAAGACACCAAGAATCATACACTTTTAGTTTTTCTTGCTTAAAGACATCATTAAGAAGTCAATAATGTCACATACAATTTCTATTTCTAGTATTTCCCTTACTAGATGGATATCTTTTAAGATTTCATGCCCTTTTCTAGATACCAAATATTATTAACAATAAGGAATGAAAAACACAATAATATCAACAATATAGATACAAAAAGCATGTTAAAGTTATAATGGTACTAATCACGAAGAGCAAGAGAAGGAAAAAATTCAAGCAACATACTTCATTGAATGAGTAAAGCATATAAGCAAGCAAGAAGCAATCATTCAATAATTATACTAACCATCACAAGTTATGAAAATGTTCAATTAAAAGATATATGAAGAATAAGAAATGAAAATGGAATCCAATCAATAATATAACAATGTTTACTCAATGGATCCCAAAGTGAGTGTGATGTGAAGGAAGTGATCATGACATATTGCTCAAGTCAAATTTCAAATAAAAGCATAGAATATGTCATGGAAAAGACATCAAAAATCTCAAATTATAGAAAGATACCAACGTAAGGAGTCCTAAGTTCTAATTCCTAATCCTAATATAAGTCAAAATCTAATTCTAAGTTTTAAACTTTAGTTTTTTTCAAAGCTTAGTCTAAATCTATACCTAATTCCATGTCTGATTCTAAAATTAATCCTCAAAGGTAACGCCATATAATAGCTCTAAGTCTATAGAATAATGCTTATTCTAAGTCTAATCTTAAGAGTCTATACAATTTCTAAAGTATGTATAAGTACCTTATACATAACATAAGGTAATAGGGTAATTGTGTCACATCCCAAGTCTAGCAGATCTAAGATTAAGGCATGTAGTAGAGAAAATTTTTTGTTTGGCGAAGTGTAATCTTCCCATTTGCTTCTTTTGGCAAATATGTGGGAGCGTATAGTAACCACCGTATGAGTAAGTGAATATTCCAATTCAGGTTATTCTGCTAATTAACGAAAAAAGATTATGTTAAGTGAAAAGGTAACTATGGTATGAGTTGCCGCCAAATGTTTAGTATGCCTAACTTGTCTGAATACTGTGCTAGTTGGGTTGTAAAGTGGCATGGTTAGGAACCAACTGAATTGACTAGTAAAATGTTAATTTTACAGGATTTTCATTTATGTTTCTTTCAGAATCTGTATGTAATACTCCTAATGTAACACCCCTAACCCGTATCCATCGTCGGAATAGAGTTATGAGGCATTACCAGACAATACATTACATTCTCATTGATAAACTGTAATTTATACATATTGTTACCCCATGCTTAGCCTATCTTTGGATGAATTATCCTCAGAATTGGTGAATTCGATGCTCTTAATCCTTTAATTTCATGTTTTATACTTAGGTGAGCATAGAAGAGTAAAAAGAGCGAGAAACGAGCCAAAAACGGAGAAAATGGACCAACATGTGAAATTAACACGGAGTGGACTTCCGTACACGGGCAGACCACACGTCTGTGTCCTTTTAGTAGAATCGAGCACGACTTACACGGGTAGACCACACGCCCGTGTCTATTTAACAGCCTTGAACATAGATTGAAGAAATTAAACACGAGCGTGTCACACGGGCATGTCCCTATCGAGCCCAAGTTTAGTCTTATTTGGAAAAGGCCACTCTTGAGGAATTTTAGGCATTTTAAAGCCTATTTAAACACACGGGAGGAGGATTAAAGAGACACACGGAGTAGGAGGCAAGGAATTACTCAAGGAAAGCCGATTGATCCATCTCAGAAGCCGGATTCATCGACAAGACTGAAGAGCTCCCTTCAATTTCCTTCAGGAGTTTTGGGTTTTCTTTATTTTTTGTTATCATTATTTTTTTAAGATGTTTTCTTTCATAAATATGAACTAAACCCCCTAAATACCTAAGGGGAATGAAACCTAAGACGGATCTTATTATTATTATCTGAATTGTATGATAAATATTTAACTTGTTCTTAATTATGGGTTCTTAATTCTTGCTTTAATATTCCAGGATATTGATTCAAGTATTGATGTGCTTATTCAGAGGAGAAAAAGTCCTTGTCTAAGAGTAGATCTAACATAATTAAGCGGAGTTGATTGCACGCCTAGAGATAGGGTGACAAGATTTTGCAGAATTAGGGTGAAACCTAATAAGGGAATTCATAGATCGAGTTAATGCAACACTAAGGAGTTAATTAGAAAGAGATTTCAATTAATCAACCTAGGGTTAGACGTTGTTAGTCTCAAGAGAGATAATAATATAAATTAGGGATTTCTACGGATCAAGTCAAGTGAATAAATCTTCTGATTCAGAGTCAATAACAAGTGAAGTCTAGGTAGATTTTTCCTTAGGTATTGTCCAAATCATTCAGTATTTCCCAAAAGTTATTTCCCCAATTTATTTCCTGTGCATTCTTAGTTTAGTAATTAGTTTAGATAAAACAAACCCCTTTATTTTTTGGCTAGATAATAAAAAGAAAGTTAATACTAGTACTTTTAGCTCCATTGGGTTCGACATCCCGGTCTTGCCATAAGCTATACTACTGTTCGATAAGGTGCACTTGCCTTTGTCGTGATATTAGTTAGTTTTCGAGAACGGACATTCATAAATTATAAAACTTATCACGATTCACACATGATCACTCATACATTTATGCATTTAATATTATAAATTATTGACATTGTCCCTTAAAAGATTCTACTATACCTTAAATCATGCTTAGAAGTGGTTTGAGACTAAACCGATCACGTATAAAAATTTCCTAATACTTAGACAAATTTCATGAAATCACAGGGCTACATGCCCGTGTGAACAGGCCGTGTGCCTCACACGGCCACTAGACATGCCCGTGTCACAAGCCATGTGAAAACATGGCATACATACTGACTTGTACCACACGGCAGAGGACATGCCTGTGTGCCAGGCCGTGTGAAAATTAGGGAGGTTACTGACTTGGGCCACATGGCCGACCACACGCTTATGTGCTAGCTCGTGTGCCACAGACGGCCAATTGACACGGGCAATTGACACGCCCGTGTGTCTAGGCTGTGTCAAAACTATAGGGTATACTGACTTTAATTCGAACGGTACCCTAGGGGACACATGGCCGTGTAACATAGTCGTGTATCGCACACGGCGGAGACCCACACCCGTGTCTCTGCCCATGTGGACAAAAATAAGCCATTTGTAAAGCCAATTTGCCACCCTTTTCTCTTGCATACAAACCAACCTAAATGGTACCATTTCAAGACATTTATAAGCAACCAAAACCAACCAATTCATAAACATATTATGTCATCTTTACACAACATTTCAACTATTCAATTTCATAACCAAAATATACCAAAATCATTAAACTTGTATGACTTTTAAATGTATTTAATCATCACCTATTTCATATCACAAAACTCATTATATCATCATCTCAAACCAAACCAATTCATAAAGCATTATATATATCAAATATAACACTTACCAAATACATAATACAAGCCAACTTAGATGGCTATACATACCACATTTACAAGACAAAAACTCATGGCTAATAATATGACTCAAAACATAATAAAATAACACTAGCCTATACATGCTATATATCATATATACAAGTTTCAAAAGTACCAAAAATGATCGATAGTGTGACGACGTTTCCGAACTATCCCTAAGTTTGAACTAGCTTTGATTATCTATAAAACAAAGACAAATAATACACAGTAAGCTTCAGAGCTTAGTAAATTCGTACCAATCATACTCAATATTTCAAATATATAAATTATCAATTAATAAAAAACTTAGTAGTTTTCATATCATCATTCAATTCTAATTCATGATCCTTTATCATGTATATACAAATTCATCAAGCTTCATACACATAGTATCAACTACCACATAGGTATCGTATGTACCTGTACTTTCCCATATTTATTTATTTATTTCATTCTCACCTCTTTGTTCAATAAGTTAAATAGTTCGAAAATCTTTCAATACTTTAAAAACTTGCACCCTTAGTGCATAAATGATTAGCCGAAGCTATAAGATATTGCACACTTAGTTCCATCACATTAAACCGAAGCTATCTCGATATCGCACACTTAGTGTCACATAAAGCCAAAGCTATTTCAATTCGCACGCTAAGTGCCAAACATCGTAGATTTATCATCATACACAATCATATCACATATATACAATTTATGTATTATTAAAACATTGAAAGCATAATTGTAACAACATTTATCACGTACAAACTTACCTCGTACTCGGAATTGATGAATCGGATCGATTACTCGATAGCCTTCGATTTTCCCCGATCTAAATTTGAATTCTTTCTTTCTTGATCTATATGTATTCAAAATTAACCTATTTAATCACCAATTCATTAAATTTAATCCACAAACACATATTTGGGAATTTTTTCACTTTAGCCCCTAAAATTTCACATTTATTCAATTTAGTCCCTATTTCATAAAAACACAAATTACACAAAATTTAATTACAACCAAGCTTAGTCGAATTTCCTAGGGACCCCTAGTAGCCCAAAAATTTCATTTATTTCACAATTTAACCCCTCAATTTTACACTTTTCTCAATTTAATCCTTAATATGCATTTTTACTCAAAATCACTTTACTAAACATGTATATCAAGCACCAAGCTTTCATAATTCATCATAAAACAACATAAAACACATGAATTCATCAATGGAAACTTTCAAAATCATCAACACTTTCGAAAATTGAGACATGGGCTAGTTAGAACACAAAGCAACGATCACAAAAACGTAGAAATTATCAAAAACCAAGGAAAATACATACCTTAATCAAAGAACAAGCTAGCTGAACCCTAAAAGGACATGGAAGATTTCTTTTTCTTTTAATATTCGGCTATATATGATGATAATGAAGCCACATTTTACTTTGTTTTATTTTATTATAACTTATTAACTAAATTACTAAATTAACCTTATTATAAAACATTTAATAACATCCATTTAATGCCCATTTATGTCCATTCCCAATATTCATGGTTTAGTTGCAACATAAGGACCTTTCATTTAACAAGTCATGGAAATTAAGCACTTTTAACAAGTGGAATGCAACTTTTTCATTTTACGCGATTTAGTCATTTTTCTCAAATTGAGCTATTAAACGATAAAATTAGCTCACGAAATTTTCACACATATATATTCACATGATGTAAACACAAAAAAAATATTAAAAATAATTTTACAACATCAAATTTGTGGTTCCAAAACCACTGTTTCGATTTATCTAAAATCGGGCTGTTACACCTAACCCATCTCCTTTATCGAATTAGGGCGACGGAGTGTTACGAGCAAAATAGAATATTTAAATTCATTTCAGAATAATTAACCTAATAAAATATAATCACATAACAATTAAATCAATTCATGATAAAAAAAGATACTTATAAACCTTAAAACGAGCCTTTAGGGTCTTAAAAATAATATGAGAACTGTCTCGGATCAAATAGTAACAAATAAAAAAAATTAGGAAAATGTGTAAAATTTGAAAAATAGTGGTCACACGCCCGTGTGGTCAGGCTGTATGACATAGCCCAGACCGTGTGAACATTATAAGTCAAGACACACGACAGTGTCCCAGCCTGTGTGAGTATTCGAAATAGGACCACACGGCCATGTCGTAGGCCGTGTGCCAAACTGTATGGGTATTTGAAGTTGGGTCACATGATTGTCTAGAGCTTGCATCTAATTTAAAATGACACATGGCCATGTGATAGCCCGTGTCCCAGGATGTGTGTAGCATATGTTAACATTAAAACAAGCTAAAACAAGTCCAAATCTTGCATATCAAGACATCCCACATCCACAAGCCTTAGCATGACCAAACCATATAGCAAGATACCCAAAATACACCATTTCAAATAACCTCTAAGACCTAACTAATATGCCATTCAAAGGCACCTCAATTAATAATAATTCAATCAAATAACTCAACCAAGAAATCACTTAACATTAGTCATCATTTCATGCTCAATTCATCAACCAAAATTTGCCAAAATATAAACATACACATCAAGTTACCATTCCAAAGCATCATTACCTAATTCTTAACATTAAGGATTACCTAATCAACCAATTTAAACACACATCCAAAACCAACTATTTAACTAAAAACACCATCACAACATAACATTTTACATATCAACAACAAAAACCTATATACATGCCATATTCGAAAATGAAATAGAAAAGCTACCGAGATGGCTGGATAGTGTGAGCTCCAATTCGATTCGTCTAGTTAGTTCACAAATTGGTAACTACAAAAAATGTAACAGCCCGGTTTTGGGCTTAGTCAGAACAGTGGTTTCGAGACCACAAATTCAAAGTTAGAGAAATCATTTTATTATTATTTTGGTGTTATAGCATGATTATATTAGTGTATGAAAAATTTGGTGAATTAATTTTAGTGTTTGTGAGCCTAATTACGAAAAAAGACTAAATCGCATAAAGGAAAAAAGTTGGATTTGCTAGCCAAAGGTGTTAAATAGATAAAGAGCCCTAATCGGAGGTCTTTAAAGTGAAATTAGACCCTCATAAAGAGGCATGGACGGCCATAGGGACAAGAAAATCAATGGGTCAAATGGTTAGGTAAATTGATGACCTAATATATGATAAAATAATACCCTAAGAGACTAGCCTTCATCTTTTTCATTTTTCCTTTCTCCTTCACCGAAAGTTTCAGCCATTCTAAGAATTTTGGAAGCTTGAACTTTCAGCCATTCATCTTTCTCTCAAGTAAGTGATTTAGATGCCCATTTTTGATAATTTTGGTACTTTTGGAACCCTTACGGCATGAGCTAGCTAATGGGGGGACCTTTTTGCAAAATGGTTGATAGTCTATGGATTTGCAATGAAAGGATTTATGATGTTTGCTGAGTTTTTATGGAAGAAAATGAATCTTGTGTAGTAAACAACTTTTGTGAAATAACTTCTCATGAAAACCTTAATAGGACGATTTTGTAAAGATTGCAAAATAGATTGTAATGTGGTGAAATAATGAGAATTTTGTGTCATTATAAGAGTAAAAAGGGTTCTGCTAGGCTTAAGTTTGAAGAAATTCAATAAAAATCGATTTACGAACCCAATGGTGAAATCGTAATTTTTGTGAAAGTTTAAGGGCAAAATGGTCAATTTTGCTAAATTATATATTGTTGATATTTTTATTAATATGGTGATGAAATGAGTGAATTTTTATCATCTTAGACCAAGAAAGACGAAAACCAGACTTGGACCGGGGGAAAGCCAAGCAAGTAGAGTAAATCGTCTAGTCGCCTATATTTTGTAATTCAAGGTAAGTTGTATGTAAATAATGCAACTATATTCCTATGATGTACGATTGAATTGTCATTGTATAAATTGTTTGATTGTGATTATGAGAATGCATGTATAGAAATTAATGTAGTAAAGACTTCTGGTTGAACATTTGGAATAGACTTGGATATTCGTACCATGACATTGGGTGGAATGTGAGCTAGTGTAAGACATGTCTGGGACATGCATCGGCATTGAGATGAGAGCTAGTGTAAGACATGTCTGGGACATGCATTAGCCTCAGGATATACAAGCTAGTGTAAGACTTGTCTAGGACATGGCATCAGCTTGTTGTGTGTCAGTGTAAGACCTGTCTGGGACATGACATCGGCTTCGATAGATGAAAGTCAGTGTAAGACCTGTCTGGGACACAACATCGACTTTAATATGCTAGCCAGTGTAAGACCATGTCTAGGACATGACGTCGGCATCTTATCCCATGTTCGGGGTTATTGAGTATCCGATAATATTCCAAATGGTTCAACGAAAGATTTATGATTTATATTGAAATGAGAAAAGTTATGACCGTGTGATGAGTGGTATGGGTACTTATTTGAAATGTATGAGATGTGGGCTCAATACATGCCATATGAATTGTATTGGATGATGATGAATAAGTTGTACTTATGTCTAGTTATGGTATTCATGAACAAGCTAGGAAAGGTTATGAGCATATTGTCCTATGATAATTAGTTGATGTTTAGTTTCATGCAACTTACTAAGCTTTATGCTTACCCCTTTTCCTTTCCATTTTCTTATAGTGCCGTCAAAGTAGCTCGTGGATCAACGCCTTACGTCGGAGAAGCCAGTCACACTATCATTTGAAGCACTTGGTATTGTTAGTTCTTTTATTTTGATTATGCATGTATAGGATCTTTTAATCTTGTTTCAGTGTCACAATGTTTTGGGGCCAAATGTGTTGGCTTACTTTAGTATTTGACTCATTTTGTATAAGGCCAAAAAAAATAGCTAATATTGAAAGTTGGCATATGAATACACGAAGGTCTTTCTTTATGTGAAATTGTTGGTATGGTTGAACGTGTGAAATTCAACGTATGGATAGCAAAGTGCATAAATTGGTTGCGTAAGCATATCTGAAATGTGTATAGGCCTTAGTTATGGTTGCTTGGTTTAGAAATCATGAACGTAGGACCTTGGTGGCGGATGGTGTTATATTGTGTTTCAGGGTGGCGAAAAGGCTTAGTATATAGCTTTATATTGTCCACATGGGTAGACATACAGGCGTGTGTCTAGGCTGTGTGTGACACACAATTAGCCCCATAGGAGTGTTGTGTGGCCGCGTGTAACACCCCATACTTGTATCCCATGCCATGACAGAATACGAGGCATTGTCTAACTTTAAACTTAAGCTTTCATTCATTCTGAGTTACCGAAGCTCTGTTCAAATTTAAAACTTATCAACATATCCTGAATATGGGCTTACGAGGCCCAAAACACACATCGTAAATCATTCGGGACCATTTCGGGCCCTTCTTCCAACTATAGAGAAATGTCACTTAACATAGGGACACACGCCTGTGTAACCATTTTGACATAGTCGTGCTGATGGCCCGTGTGACTTACACGGCCTAAGCACTTTGGGACACGCCCGTGTCCCACACCTATGTAGAATTAATTTCTAATTCACACCTATAGGGGTTTTCACACGGCCAGACACATGCCCGTGTCATTGGCCCGTGTCCCTCACACAACCACGAGACGCCCGTGTCCTAGCCCGTGTGCAAAAACATGGACATTTTATTTCTGACATCAGCATGCTCATGATGTCACACGGGCAAGGCACACGCCTATGTGCTAGGCCATGCCCTCCACACGGCTAAGACACACGATCGTGTCTCTGCCCATGTGTTTATTACCATGAATATTGACTTGGGATTTTTACATGCAGGGGACACACCGCTGGACCACATGCCTATGGGGCAAGCCATGTGTCAAGATACATGCTTGTGTGCCTACTTGTGTGGAAAATATAAGGCTATTCACCAAGTCTCATTGCCCCCTTACGTACCTAGTTTCATACACATACCAACCAATACCAACACAAGCACAATTCATATAACCAATTCAACCACAATAGGCATTCATTTAACCATGGCAACGCATCTTTTATAAATTAAAAATGAATGTTAACTATCATTCAAAGCTTAAAACAAATTAAAAGGTTTCCAGCTCAAACCAACACATTTTGCCAATTCTCAAAGACACAAAATAATTAAGTCTAAATCCTATACATGCCATATTCAAAAATATAAATCTAACTATACCGAATGCTTTGGTTGATAGTGTGATCGATATCTCTGACTTCTGGAATCCTTGAGCTAGTTCGGCGGCATTGTAAGGAAATGGAAAGGAAAGAGAGTAAACATAAAGCTTAGTAAGTTGTATATAAATAAGCATACAACAACAATTTATCCATAATCAACATGCTAATAACACCAAAGTAGGCATAAGCGTAACTTACGCAATACCATCCATACAAGTCACCTACTATATATACTGATCTCATATCTCATATGTACCAATTAGGTACTTGTACCATTCACCACACGGTTATACTTTCCTCATTAGTTTAAGACATAACGTTCACCGTTGAACCATTTAGAACACTACCAGATATTCATTAAGCCTCAAACGTGGGTAAGGTGCCGATGCCATGTCCTAGACATGGTCTTACACTGGTTCATATCTCAAGTCGATGCCATGTCCCAGACATGGTCTTACATTGACTAATCATCTCGTAGCCGATGCATGTCCCATACATGTCTTACACTGGCTTACGTCTCGAGGTCGATGCATGTCCCAGACATGTCTTACACTAGCTCTGGTCTCAATACCAATGCCATGTCCCAGACATGGTCTTACACTGGCTCTCATAATGTGGCCGATGCATGTCCCAGACATGTCTTACACTAGCCCACAAACAAATGACCTAAACGTCATGGCATGAATATCCGAGTTACTTTTTAAGGTTACAATGGGATTTCCACTATCTCAATTATCATTATACATTCTCAATTTCAGAACCAACAATTCATGCTATATTAACTCAATACAATACAATATATACATTAACAATGTAGTTGTATTATTTACATACAACTTACCTCGAATTACAAAATGTGGCGACTAGTCAATTTAGCCGATTTGCTTGGCTTTCCCCTGGTATAGGCTCGAATTCAGTATTTCTTGATCTAAAATAGAAAACACACTCATTTAATCATGAAATAAATTTAAGCAATTAAAAATTCACATATTCGGTAAAATGACCATTTTGCCCCTAGACTTTGGCATAATGACCATTTTACCCTTATGCTCGAAAATTGATTTTTATTGAATTTATTCACTTCTTCAGCCTAGATGAACTCTTTTTACTCTTATAGAAACCTCAAATTCTCTCTATTTCACACATTTATCATTCATTTTACAACTTGTGCAAAATAGTCCGTTTAGGTGTTTTCAAGGTAACACTTTTCACAAAAGTTGTCTATTACACAACTAAGACTCATATTATTCCATAAAATTTTAGAAAACACCCTAAATGGTCTCATGGAAAAACCCTATACCTTCAACCATTTGCAAGATATACCCCTCATTTGAAAACTTATGCTACAAGGGTCTCAAAAATACAAAAATCATCAACAAAGGGTATGGAAATCACTTACTTGTGAGTGCTTCAAGTTGATGAAAATTTTAAGCTCTACAACACCTAATTTTTGATGAAAATTTGGTAGAAAAGAAGATGGTAAAAAGATGATATCTTTTCCTTTTGTTTTATTTTTAATTCAGTCAAAATTGGTCACCAACTTACCTAATTTTGACAATTTTGTGTCCTCATTGACTCTACGGCTGGCTATGCCTTCTTCCAAGGGTCTATTTTCCTTTTAAAGACCCCAAATTTTGGTTCTCTAACTATTTAAAACCTTTAGCTATCAATTTAAAACTTTTGCACTTTATGCGATTTAGTCCTTTTTCACAATTGGGCTCATAAACACTAAAATTAATCCACCAAAATTTTCATGCACTATAATAACCATGCTATGACTCTATTTTAATAATAAAATAATTTATATAACTTTGGATTTGTGGTCTCGAGACTAGTATTCTGATAGCCCCAAAATCAGGCTGCTACATTTCTCCCTCTTTAGGGATTTTTGTCCTCGAAAATCTTACCGGTGAACAAGTTCGGGTACTAATCTCTCATAGTCTCTTCGAGTTCCCATGTGGCTTCCTTGACTCCATGTCTATGCCATAAAACTTTCACAAGTGCTACACTATTATTTCTCAACTATTTAACTTCTGAGCTAAAATCTTGACCGGCTCTTCACCATAAGTCATGTCTAGATGAATCTCAACCTCTGACGGTGAAATCACATGCGAAGGGTCTGATCTATATCAACATAGCATGGACACATGAAACACATCGTGAATCTTTTCCAATTCCGGTGGCAAATCTAATTGGTAGGCAACCGATCCGAATTTCTCAATAACCTCATAAGGCCCTATAAAACGAGGACTCAGCTTGCCTTTTCTACCAAATCTGAGGACTTTTCCCTACGGGGACACTTTCAAAAATACCTTATCACCGACTTGAAATTTAATTTCCTTTCATTTCAAATCCTTTTAAGATTTCTGTCTATCGAGGTGACCTTCAAGCAGTCACGAATTACCTGAACTTTTTCTTTAGTCTTTCTGACTAAATCGACCTCATGAACCGGACTCTCTTTGAGCTCAGTCTAATATAAGGGCGTTCGACACTTTCGCCCATACAAAACCTCATAAGGTGCCATTTTTAGACTTGTCTGATAACTGTTATTATAGGTGAATTTAACCAACGGTAGATACTTTTCCCGACAGCCTTGGAACTTAAGGACGTAACACCGCAACATGTCCTCTAATATCTGAATTACTCTTTCTGACTGACCATCGGTTTACGGATGGAAAGCTATGCTAAAATTCAACTTTGTTCCCAATGCGTCTTGTAACTTTTTCCAAAACCTCGAGGTAAATCTGGGGTCTCTGTCTGAAATAATCGATATGGGCATCCCATGTAGTCAGCTAATCTCTCAAGGGAGTAGTCGCTACGCACATGTATGAAGTGTGTCGACTTTGTTAGCCTATCCATAATAATCCAAATAGCATCCTTTTTTTTGGGGTTACTGGAAAACCGGTCACAAAATCCATATTGATTCAATCCCACTTCTACTCGGGGACCATGATAGGATGAAGTAGACCCGAAGGTACTTGGTGTTCAAACTTCACTTGCTGACACACTAGACACTTAGTCACAAACTCTGAAATGTCTCCTTTCATACCCGACCACCAATACATTTTCTTAAGGTCGTTGTACATTTTCGCACTGCC
Organism: Gossypium hirsutum; assembly: GCF_007990345.1. NCBI lineage: Eukaryota > Viridiplantae > Streptophyta > Magnoliopsida > Malvales > Malvaceae > Gossypium > Gossypium hirsutum. The sequence continues at coordinate 71,540,636 of NC_053430.1, forward strand.
CGAGTGGACAGATAAACAACCACTATGTGCCACTCTCAAAAACTTATGAATAAGCTCATTGTCTTTGGGTACACAAACTCTATCTTTGAACATTATACATCCATTGGTAGATACTTTTCCCGACAGCCTTGGAACTTAAGGACGCAACACCGCAACATGTCCTCTAATATCTGAATTACTCTTTCTGACTGACCATCGGTTTACGGATGGAAAGCTGTGCTAAAATTCAACTTTGTTCCCAATGCGTCTTGTAACTTTTTCCAAAACCTCGAGGAAATCTGGGGTCTCTGTCTGAAATAATCGATATGGGCACCCCCATGTAGTCTCTCAATCTCAGAAATGTACAAGTCAGCTAATCTCTCAAGGGAGTAGTCGCTACGCACATGTATGAAGTGTGTCGACTTTGTTAGCCTATCCATAATAATCCAAATAGCATCCTTTTTTTTTGGGGTTACTGGAAAATCAGTCACAAAATCCATATTGATTCAGTCCCACTTCTACTCGGGGACCATGATAGGATGAAGTAGACCCGAAGGTACTTGTGTTCAAACTTCACTTGCTGACACACTAGGCACTTAGTCACAAACTCTGAAATGTCTCCTTTCATACCCGACCACCAATACATTTTCTTAAGGTCGTTGTACATTTTCGCACTGCCCGAGTGGACAGATAAACAACCACTATGTGCCACTCTCAAAAACTTATGAATAAGCTCATTGTCTTTGGGTACACAAACTCTATCTTTGAACATTATACATCCATCGGTACTAATACGAATATCTGATTCAACTCTCGACTCTCATTGAGTTTTTTTGGCTTGTAATTTCTCATCACCTTTCTGAGCTTCTTCGATTTCTTAAAGAAATGTCGATTTGGCTCCCAACTCTGTTAGAACCGAACCATCATCAGATAAAGCCATATTAACATTCATTGCTATCAGCACAAATAATGATTTTCTATTCAATGCATTGGTAACCACGTTCGCTTTTCCTGGGTGGTAGTCGATAATCAACTCGTAATCCTTTATTAGCTCTAGCCATCGTCATTGTCTTAGGTTCAACTCCTTTTAAGTCATCAAGTACTTAAGGCTCTTGTGATCAGTGAACACCCAACACTTCTCGCCATATAGATGGTGTCTTGAAATTTTCAACACGAATACGATGGTAGCCAACTCTAAATCATGTGCAGGGTAATTTCTCTCATGTGGCTTGAAGCGTAAGCTATGACCTTACCTTATTGCATAAGTATGCACCCAAAACCATTCAAGGAGGCGTCACTATATACCACAAACTCCTTGCCCGACTCTGGTTGCACTAACACTGGGGCTTCGGTCAACAAAGCCTTTAATTTCTCGAAACTCTATTGACACTTTTCTGTCCATTCAAACTTGACATCCTTTTGCAGTAGCCTTGTCATCAGTGTAGCTATCATAGAGAATCCATTTACAAACCATCTATAATATCTGGCTAACCAAAAAGCTTCGAACCTCAGTTACATTCCTCAGCGATTTCCACTCAACAATAGCCGAGATCTTGCTTGGGTCAACTCTAATCCCGTCACCCGACAAAATGTGCCCTAAAAATCCAAGCTCTTTAAGCTAAAATTCACTCTTGCTGAACTTGGCGTAAAGCTGCTTATCTCTTAAAGTCTGTAACACAGTTCTCAAATGCTCCGTGTGTTCATTCTCATATCGCGAGTAAATCAGTATGTCATCAATAAAAACCACCACGAACTTGCCCAAATACGGCCGAAAAATGTAGTTCATCAAATCCATAAACATCACGGGGCATTAGTCAAACCAAAGGGCATGACGAGGAACTCATAATGCCCATATGTTGTCTGAAAAGTAGTCTTCGATACATCTTGCTCTTTGACTCTCAACTGATAATAACCAGACCTCAAGTCTATCTTGGAGAACACCGTGGCTCCCTTCAACTGATTGAATAAACCATCTATCCTTGGCAAATGATACTTGTTCTTCACAGTTACCTTATTGAGTTGTCTATAGTCGATACATAACCTCATTGACCCGTCTTTCTTTTTTACAAACAACACGGGTGCCTCCCACGGTGAATAACTAGGTCTCGCAAAACCTTTATCTATTAACTCTTGCAGCTGTGCTGTCAACTCTTTCAACTTTGTCAGGGCCATTCTATACGGAGCAATAGAAATGGGTGTTGTACCGGGGACTAACTCATTCTAAATTCTATTTCCCTCACCGGAGGCAATCCGGGTAATTCTTCCTGAAACATGTCTGTGAACTCATAAACCACTGGTACCGATTCAATCTTCAAGTCAGAAACTTGAGTATTCAACACATAAGCTAGATAAGCCTCGTATCCTTTCCTCACATATTTCTTGGTAGTCAAAGATGATATTACTATAGGTAGATTGTCTGACTTATATGGTCCAACTAAAAGAACATTACCGTCTTCACATTTCAGGTCAATAACTTTTCTCCCACAATCCACTACAACACTATGAGAAGTCAACCAGTCCATCCCAAGGATTACATCAAACTCATTAAACAGCAATAACATCAAGTTAGCTGGAAAACAATGACCTCTAATTGTCAAAGGGCAATTCCTACATACTTGGTCCACTAGTGCATGTCTGCCTAAAGGATTGGACACTTTTATTACAAACTCAGTGGACTCCACTAGCATACTTATACGAGGTATCAATTCCATACAAATATAACAGTGGGTAGATCCCGAGTCAATTAAAGCAACAATAAATATTTCATGGATAGAAAAGGTACCCGTGATCACGTCGAGAGACTCTGCTTCTTCTCGAGCTCGTATAGCATATGTCCTTGCAGGCACTCTGCCCTCAGACCTCACCACAACATCACTTGGCATGTTTCTACTGCTAGCCCCACTTCTGGGGTTCTTCTATGGCCTACCCCTCAATTGAAACAACCATGGATGAAGTGTTCCAATGATCCACACTTGAAACAACCCCTTTCATTCCCTCGGCACTCGCCAAAATGATGCCTACCACATTGAGAGCATTTTGGCCTATTTGGCCGAGTGCTACCAACACTTGCGACCGAAGTGGTCTGGACTTTAAGAGTTCTGTTCTGCTGGTTCTTGTTCCTATTCAAATACCCCACCGAAGCATTCGATCGGGTAGTGAACTCTCTCAATATTTTAGATGAGGACTGATGTGATTTCCCCATCTGTCTCTTCTTTGAATCCCACAACTAAAAAGCTGCTTTCCTTCTTTCTTTAATTAGCTCTTCGTCCTTATAGGCTCTTTCAACAAGTGATACAAATTCTAACTGCTCTAAGATGCCAACAACCACTCAGATATCTTCATTGAGGCCATCCTCATACCTCTTAGACATGGTGGCATTTGTAGATACACACTTTCACGCATACTTGCTAAGCCTCACAAAGTCACGTTCATATTCCATTACTGACATTTGATGTAACGCCCCAATTTTTAGGATTTCAGTGATTTTCAATAAATTCTAGAAATTATGTGTTTTACCTATTTGCTGTGGGTCTGAGTATGTTAGTGGGCCTTTAAAAAGGCCCAAGAGTAAATCCAATTCGAGGTAATTTCTGAATTCCCAATTTTAGAAAGAGAGGGTTTGGGAGTTGTGGGCTTTTAAATTAAAAGATGGTAAAATAGGGCACAAGAGACCTGTGGCAGAGTGGCATGTGACGCCACATAAGTGGTTGGGGGAGTGGCATGTAGATCTTTAGGGGGAGCTAAGGTTCAAGTCACAAGGCAAGCAATTTGAGGTATTATTTTTTTTCTGAACAAAAAGGTGATGTGATGGAACTCAAGGGGAACTCGGCTAGGGAGAGTTTGAACTGGTAAGGAGATTGAGTAAGGAAGAGATAAGGGAGAAGATTTAGGAGCTGATCAAGGAGGGTGGTTTTGGCTGAATGTTGGACTCTTGAGGAGCAAGAGGTTGCCGGCCAAGGGTCTCTAGTATAGGGAGTTTCGGCTAGGTCTTTGAAGGTGGATTTCGGCATTTGGGAAGTATGGTGCCGTCCCTAGCAGTTATTTTTCCTTCTTTTCTTCTTTTGGATTGCCAAAATAGGGTTGGCTTAGGGTTTCTTTTTCTTTCCCTTTAATTCTGTTAATAGCCGAACTTGGAAGCCCTCACTGTGCCATTTTCTCCATAACTGAATACTACTCGCCTTCTCACCTTTTCTTTTCTTCCATCTTTTATTTTCTCCATAGTCGAACCCATACTCTTCTCTCTCTGTCTCTTCCCTTATTTTCCTTTCTTCATTATTTCTTAATAGCCAAATCTCATCATAGCCGAACCTCTATTCTTTTCTTCCTTAAAAAGTCGAAACCCTCATATCTGTAGTGTAGGAAGCCGAATCTTTGGCTACTTCAATCTGCTTCATCTCGTAACTACGGTGGATTGGAGTTAGGATCATAGGTAAGAGCACTTTTCTGGGCCGAACAATGATTGGTAAGTTTGTCGAATAACTACCGCTAATTATTTATGATTTAAGATAAAAGATGGAACCCCTTAAGGGTGGCTAGCGTTTGGACTAAGGGCGTTGGTGCCTCTTTCTTTTTCATTGTGTAAGAATTAGCGTGGACAAGGGAGCATCCAGTGAAGGGTTTGAAGACTAATTCGGATTGGATCTTTAGATCTAATCCATATTTCGGCAAAAAGGTAAGAGCTCTAGGGTCTAAGGGAATGTTGGCCGAATATGGTAAGGGGAAAATAGTACGTAGTTTGTTTTCGGTATGTAGACTGACATTTAGTAACTCGATTGTAGGCAACTTGGGAGTTGATCTCGCTAGCATACCATTACATATCAGGTGTGTAAATGACACTCACTCATAGACTAGATCGGCAAAAGCCGAAAAGCCGAAATGCCGAAAAGCCGACATTTTGTGAACTTGCGAGCATGCGAGCGTTAGTGAAGTGGTTTGTTTGTTAATTTTGGAAATCACAAGCGGTATGATTGCAGTGTGCCCAATTTCGTGCACTCTGGTATATTTGGGCTTAAAGGGCCGAAAATGGGTTAGTGGGCCAACGGGCCCCAATTTGATAAAAATGCTCGGTATGTGTTTCTGTTAATGCGCTAATGGCTGTAGTATATATGTAAACCCTAATTTAGTTAAATTTACTAAAATTACCCTTAAGTATGAAAATTACCATTATACCCCTAGGTGCAAAATTACCATTATACCCCTAGGGTTAATTTTGACTGAGATGCATGATATTCTGATTCTGTTTGTGGTATGCCATGACATTTATATCTGTTGAATGGGTTATGGGTTATATGATGGAGGAAGTGTTCTGGTGGCTCTGCAACAAATATTTGTTCTGGTGGCTTTGCCACAATATCTATTCTGGCAGCCATGCTATAAATTTTGTGACGTATAGCAGATGGGTCGGTCGAGTAGTCTCCCCATATGGTGTAAGGTTGGCACGGGGGTGTATACGGATGGATATGGGTTGGGTTTTCCGCATACATGATATATCTGTTCTGCTTATGTTATGGGCCTAAGGGCTTCATTCTGAATTCTGTATAGGGCTAAGGCCCAACTTAATCTGTTTCTGTGGTTTGTACTGATCTAGACTATGGTTGGGTTATTTTACACACTGAGTTTACCAAACTCACCCCCCTTAATTTTATCCATGCAGGTAACCTTCAACCATAGTAGACTTGTAGCTGTGAGGGATTCGGAGTGGCCATCTGTTTTGCAAACTAAATTCTATTTTTATGACTTGATTAGTTTTATTTACTTTAATTGCTTGGGGTTTAAGTTGTAATAAGGCCGCTTTAATTACTTTTAATTGCTTTTAATATGTTTTGTTAGCTTAGGCATGATATTGATTTAATTGTTTGAAGTTGGGTAGCTCTAGGCGCTTTTTAAAAGGATTACTCGTTTTCAAAATATCACGATAACATGGCAAAGCTTCCGCAATGAAAATGTTTTCAAAATTAGTAACCTTTCATAACGGTTTTAAACGAATCGGTTTCCATGAACAAACACTCGGTTAAAGTGTGGCAATGGTTGTGTGCATGTCTAGGAGTGGATCCGTGGGGAGCTTGGTACTTAAGCAGTCTAATGGACTCACCTCCTCTTTCTCTGGCGTCCTACCTGGTGCACAGCTTCCATTCATTTTAACCTACAATGAAAATACTCTCTAAACGCTAAGAAAGATTTTAGATAAAACATGAGTTTTTCAGTAACGCTTCAACGTGACAAACTGGATTCGGCTGTAACGTCTGAGCCGGGTTTTAGTTGTTACATTTAGTGGTATCAGAGCCAAGTTGTAACAACTCTGCTGTGGATCGGGTTTAAAAAGCTTTTTGAAAAACTTAGGCCCAATAAGGGTATTTTTGGAAACGGTTTTGGAAAGTTATTTTCAAAGATATTTTACAAGGTATACATGTTTTAAGGTTCAAACTGAAAATGGTTTAAGTTTTTGGGTTTCTGAAATTTGATAACCAAAGAGATGGCACATAGAATCTCCGGCCCAAGTTTGTAAGTATCATTTTAAATTTTTCTGAATGTTTCTGAATTATCAGCTATATGCCTATACTGAAACCTTATGATACTCTAGATAGGATAATATTGAAACTATAGGAATTTTTGATAAGTGGACTAAAGACTGTAGCTAGGGTACGTTTCTGCGAAAACCAAACCCTGAATTACTGTCTGTTCATAAAACATCTGTAATAAACACTGAAATATTTAATTGATACATAAAATTTGTAATCAAATAATATGACATGAGTACGAGAGTAGCTCGTGGAAGGGCCGTGGACGTGACCGAGGTAGTACACGGGCTGGGTTTTCATCTTCAGGACATATGCCGGTGGCAGATGCACCGGTACCACCAGCAACAGAAGTGGAGTCTCATGATCGAGGTGCTGGGGATGACGCTCTATCTCAAGAAATGCTTCGTGTTCTGGAAAGGGTTACCGGGGCAAGCACGGGTAACAGGATTCGATGATCTATTTCTGAGCGACTCCGGACTAATGGGGCGGAGATCTTTAGGGGCGTATCTGGTGTAGCCCCAAATATGGCTGAGTATTGGTTAGAGGCTACGGATTGGATCATGGATGATCTGGATTGTTCCGTAGAGCAAAAGCTGAAGGGAGCCATATTATTGCTACGGGATGAGGCTTATCAGTGGTGGCTCACTGTGAGAGATGGGACCCCTGCTGAAAGGGTGACTTAGAAGCTGTTTAAGACGGTCTTCAAGGGAAAGTATGTTGGGGCGAGTTATGTGGACGCCCGCAGGAAAGAATTTTCGAGTCTGGTTCACGGAGGTAAGACAATTGCTGAGTACGAGGCTGAGTTTCTGAGGCTGAGCCGGTATGCCATTGGGATAGTTGCTATGGAGTATGAATGTAGTGTGCGCTTCGAGGATGGTCTTAGAGATGAACTTAGGGTGGTAATTGCTCCACAGAGGGAGCGTGACTTTGTTGCTTTGGTGGAGAAAGCGAAGATAGCTGAGGAGGTAAAGCGCACCGAAAGACAGAATCGTGAAAAGGATCGAAACCTTTTTCGAAGGGATTCAGGACCCTTGGGTGGTGAAAATAGGAGTGCTAAAAAGGCAAGAGTAAAGGAGCCAGTTTGAGCAGTTCTGATGAATGTTGTTAGACCACAAATTTGTAAGGACTGTGGTAAGGTACATCTGGGCGAGTGTAGGAAACATTCTGGTGCTTGTTTTTGGTGCGGGTCTATGGAGCATAAAGTCAAGGACTGTCCTCAGAAAATAGATCAGGTTCAAGTGGCGGAATGGAGGGTTGCCCAACCAGTGAGAGATGGACCACAACCATCGAGAGGAAGTGGTCAAGGTAGGGGCGGTAATGGAAATGGTCGGGACGAGGAGCACCTGGCAGGGGTGCCGAAAACACTGAGGCTCGACAGCCAGCGTTAGTGTATGTAGCTCGTCATTGAGAGGAGGGTGATGCACCCGACATCATAACTGGTACGTTCTTGATTTCTAGCTTGCCGTACACTGCTTTGATAGATATTGGATCTACTCATTCGTATGTTGCATGTGCTATATCTGGGTCGTTGGGTGTGCACTCTGAGCAGACTGTGAGTAGGGTATCAGTATTAAGTCCTTTGGGTCACTCGGTTAGGGTAGACAAACTGTATAGAGATGTACCTCTAGAAACTCAAGGTAAAATTTTCGCTAGAGACTTGATGGAATTACCGTTCGGGGAATTCGATCTTATCCTGGGGATGGATTGGCTTACTAAGCATAGGGCAACTCTGGACTGTGCAGCTAAGCGAATGGTGTTAAAGACCGCAGAGGGTGAGGAGGTTATAATGATAGGTGAGCGAAGGGATTATTTGTCCAATGTGGTGTCGACGTTGAGAGCCGAGAAGTGGATTCGTAAGGGCTGTGAGGCTTATTTGGCATTTGTAAGTCAGTCAGAGACTGAAGGTCTGACGGTGGATAAAGTTAGAACCATTAAGGAGTTCCAAGATGTTTTTCTAGAAGAGCTCCCGCGATTGCCTTCGAACCAGGAAGTCGAGTTTGGAATTGACTTGTTACCTGGAACAGCACCAGTGTTCATCGCACAATACAGGATGGCACCGAAGGAGTTAGTGGAACTGAAAGCGCAAAGTCAAGAGTTGTTGGATAGAGGCTTTATTTGGCCGAGTGTTTCCCCGTGGGGAGCACCGGTGTTGTTTGTGAAGAAGAAGGATGGGACGATACAGATGTGCATCGATTATTGGCAGTTGAAAAAATTAACGATTAAGAATAAGTACCCTTTGCCAAGAATCGATGACTTGTTTGACAACTTAGAGGAGCTTCGATATTTTCCAAGATTGATCTTTGATCTGGATATCATCAATTAAGGGTCAAGGAGGTAGATATTCATAAGATAGCATTCAGGACTCAGTATGGTCATTACGAGTTTTTGGTTATGCCATTTGGGTTGACAAACGCTCCTGCAGCGCTTATGGATCTGATGAATCAGGTGTTCCAACCATTCTTGGACCGATTCGTAGTCGTTTTTATTGAGGATGTTCTGGTATATTCTGAAACTGAAGAGAAGCATGATGAGCATCTCCGCATTGTGCTACAAGTATTGAGGGAGAGAGAACTTTATGCAAAATTTAGTAAGTGTGAATTCTGGTTGAGGGAGGTAACTTTCCTAGGTCATGTTGTCTCAGCGGAGGGGATCAAGGTAGACCCTCGAAAGATTGAAGCGATTCTGGAGTGGAAGCTACCTAAGTCGGTGTCGAAAATTTAGAGTTTTCTGGGTTTGGCAGTGTACTATAGAAGGTTTGTGGAAGGTTTTTTAGTGTTGGCAGTGCCTTTGAAAAAGCTTATAAGAAAAGGAGCACCGTTTGTTTAGACCGAGAAGCAGCAGGAAGCTTTTGAGAAATTAAAGGAAGTTCTGACCGAAGCACCTGTATTGATTCAGCCAGAGACTGGGAAGGATTTTACTGTGTATAGTGACGCATCACATGTGGGTTTGGGCTGTGTGTTGATGCAAGAGGGTAAGGTGGTTGCTTATGCGTCGCGAAAACTTAAGCCTCACGAAGTGAACTATCCTACCCACGATTTAGAATTGGCAGCAGTAATCTTTGCACTTAAGATTTGGAGACACTATCTGTACGGAGAAAAGTGTGTCATATACAGGGATCATAAGAGTCTCAAGTATTTGCTGACTCAGAAGGAGTTGAACCTTAGGCAACAGAGATGGATAGAGTTGCTTAAGGATTATGAATGTTCGATTGAGTATCACCCAGGCAAGGCTAATGTGGCAGCCGATGCCCTAAGCCGTAGAGCTGTATCTGATCTGAGAGTAATGTTTGCTTGTTTGAGTCTGTATGATGACGGTAGCCTGTTGGCTGAGTTGCAAGTAAGGCCAGCCTGGGTGGATTAGATTAACGAAAAGTAGTTGAAGGGTGAGTCTTTAGTTTCTCGATTCCAACAAGTTGAGAAAGGGGAAACTTCTAAGTTTGGGTTGAATAGTGAGGGAGTTCTGTGTTTCCGAGGGAGAGTTTGCGTTCCGAAGGACTCTGACTTGAGGCAGGTAATACTGAAAGAAGCTCATGGAGGACTTTGTACTATGCATCCTGGAGGGAAAAAGTTGTATCACGACTTGCAAGGATTGTATTGATGGCCTAGGCTTAAGCGAGAAGTAACTGAGTTTTTGGGGAAATGTCTGACGTGCCAGCAAGTGAAAGCTAAGCATCAATTACCTTCCAGACTTTTGCAGCGAGTTAAGATACCACTTTGGAAGTGGGAGAGGGTAACCATGGACTTTGTGAGTGGGCTACCCTTGACACCAACGAAGAAGGACGCGGTTTGGGTGATTGTGGATAGGTTAACCAAGTCTGCTTATTTCATACCTGTCCGCACTGATTATTCACTTCAGAAGTTAGCCAAATTGTACGTGGTGGAGATTGTACGACTTTATGGGGTGCCAGTATTGATTATCTCTGATCGAGATCCTAGGTCACATCTCGGCTTTGGCAAAAGTTGCCTGGGACGTTGGGAACGCGATTGAATTTTAGCACGGCTTTTCATCCTCAGACTGATGGTCAGTCGGAAAGGATTATTCAGATTTTGGAAGACATATTGAGGGGATACGTTATCGACTTTTGAGGTAGTTGGGAGGATTACTTGCCATTGGCAGAGTTTGCATATAACAATTGTTACCAGACGAGTATCTGAATGGCACCATATGAAGCGCTGTATGGACATAGGTGTCGTACACCTAGTTGTTGGACTGAGTTGGGAGAACGACAGGTTCTTGGACCTGAGTTGGTAGCAGATACTGAAGATAAGGTCAGGATAATTAGACATCGGTTAAAGGAGGCATCTGATAGGCAAAAGTCGTATGCAGATTTGAAGCGTAAGGAGATTGAGTACTCAGTGGGTGATATGGTCTTCTTAGAGGTTTCACCTTGGAAGAAGATATTAAGGTTTGGTAAGAAGGGCAAGTTGAGTCCGCGATTCATTGAGCCTTATTGAGTTCTTAAACGAGTAGGTCCAGTGGCCTATCAATTGGAATTACCTCTGGAGTTAGACAGGATTCACGATGTTTTCCACGTGTGCATGTTAAGGCGATATCGTTCTGACCCTACTCATGTAGTGCCGACTGCAGAGATTGAAGTGCGGCCTGATTTGACTTTCGAGAAAGAGCCTGTGCAGATACTGGATTGTTATGTTAAGGTTCCAAGAAGGAAGTCAGTTTCCTTGGTAAAAGTGCCTTGGCGTAATCATGGTAGAGAGGAAGCTACTTGGGAGCCAGAAGAGGCGATGCGACAACAATACCTTCATCTGTTTGAATCAGGTAAAATTTCGAGGATGAAATTTCTTTAAGGAGGGTAGAGTTGTAACGCCCCAATTTTTGGGATTTCAGTGATTTTCAATAAATTCTAGAATTTATGTGTTTTAACTGTCTGTTGTGGGTCTGAGTATGTTAGTGGGCCTTTAAAAAGGCCCAAGAGTAAATCCAATTCGAGGTAATTTCTGAATTCCCAATTTTAGAAAGAGAGGGTTCAGGCGTTGTGGGCTTTTAAATTAAAAGATGGTAAAATAGGGCACAAGAGACCTGTGGGAGAGTGTTATGTGACGCCACATAAGTGGTTGGGGGAGTGACGTGTAGATCTTTAGGGGGAGCTAAGGTTCAAGTCACAAGGCAAGCAATTTGAGGTATTATTTTTTTTTTGAACAAAAAGGGGATGTGATGGAACTCAAGGGGAACTCGGCTAGGGAGAGTTTGAACTGGTGAGGAGATTGAGTAAGGAAGAGATAAGGGAGAAGATTTAGGAGCTGATCAAGGAGGGTGGTTTTGGCTGAATGTTGGACTCTTGAGGAGCAACATTTGGCCGGCCAAGGGTCTCTATTATAGGGAGTTTCGGCTAGTTCTTTAAAGGGGGGATTTCGGCATTTGGGAAGTGTGGTGCCGTCCCTGGAAATTTTTTTTCCTTCTTTTCTACTTTTGGCTTACCGAAATAGGGTTGGCTTGGGGTTTCTTTTTCTCTCCCTCTCATTCTATTAATAGCCGAACTTGGAAGCCCTCCCTGTGCCGTTTTCTCCATAACTGAATACTACTCCCCTTCTCACCTTTTCTTTTCTCCATAGTTGAACCCATACTCTTCTCTCTCTGTATCTTCCCTTATTTTCATTTATTCATTATTTCTTAATAGCCGAATCTCATCATAGCCGAACCTCTATTCTTTTCTTCCTTAAAAAGCGAAAACCTTCATACCTGTAGTGTAGGAAGCCAAATCTTTGGCTACTTGAATCTGCTTCTTCTCGTAACTATGGTGGATTGGTGTTAAGATTGTAGATAGGAGCACTTTTCTGGGCCGAACAACAATTGGTAAGTTTGTCGAATAACTTCCACTAATTATTTATGATTTAAGATAAAAGCTGAAACCCCTTAAGGGTGGCTAGCGTTTGGACTAAGGGCATTGGTGCCTTTTTCTTTTTCATTATGTAAGAGTTAGCATGGACAAGGGAGTGTGCAATGAACGGTTTGAAGACTGATTCGTATTGGATCTTTAGATCTCATCCATATTTCGAAAAAAGGTAAGAACTCTGGGGTCTAAGGGGAATGTTGGCCGAATATGGTAAGGGGGAATAGTATGTAGTTTGTTTCTGTATGTAGACTGATGTTTAGTAACTTGATTTTGGGCAACTCGAGAGTGGATCTCGCTAGCATACCATTACAAATTAGGTGTGTAAATGACACTCACTCATAGACTAGATCGGCAAAAGCCGAAAAGCCGAAATGCCGAAAATCTGATATTTTGTGAACTTACGAGCGTGCGAGCGTTCGTGAGGTGGTTTGTTTGTTAATTTTAGAAATCACAAGTAGTATGATTGCAGTGTGCATAATTTCGTGCACTCTGGTATATTTGGGCTTAATGGGCCGAAAACGGGTTAGTGGGCCAACGGGCCCTAATTCGGTAAAAACGCTTGGTAAGTGTTTCTGTTAATGCGCTAATGGCTGTAGTATGTATGTAAACCCTAATATAGTTAAATTTACTAAAATTACCCCTAAGTATGAAAATTACCATTATACCCTTAGGTGCAAAATTACCATTATACCCCTAGGGTTAATTTTGACTGAGATGCATGATATTCTGATTCTGTTTGTGGTATGCCATGACATGTATATCTGTTGCATGGGTTATGGGTTATATGATGGAGGAAGCGTTTTGGTGGCTCTACTACAAATATCTGTTCTGGTGACTCTGCCACAAATACCTGTTCTGGTGGGTCTGCCACAAACATCTGTTCTGGTGGCTCTGCCACAATATCTGTATCTGGTCACTTTGTCACAATATTTGTTCTGGCAGCCATGCTGCAAATTTTGTGACGTGTAGTGGATGGGTGGGTCGAATGGTATCCCCACATGGTGTAAGGTTGGCTCGAGGGTGTATACAGATGGATATGGGTTGGGTTTTCCGCATACATGATATATTTGTTCTGCTTATGTTATGGGCCTAAGGGCTTTATTTTGAATTCTATTTAGGGCTAAGGCCAAACTTAATTTGTTTTTGTGGTTTGTACTGATCTGGACTATGGTTGGGTTATTTTACACACTGAGTTTACTAAACTCACCCCCCTTAATTTTATCCATGCAGGTAACCCTCAACCATGGTGGACTTGGAGCTGTGAGCGATTCGGAGTGGCCATCTATTTTGCAAACTAAATTCTCTTTTTATGACTTGATTAGTTTTATTTACATTAATTGCTTGGGGTTTAAATTGTAATAAGGCCACTTTAATTACTTTTAATTGCTTTTAATATGTTTTGTTAGCTTAGGCATGATATTGATTTAATTGTTTGAAGTTGGGTAGCTCAAGGCGCGTTTTAAAAGGATTACTCGTTTTCAAAATATCGTGATAACATGGCAAAGCTTCCGCAATGAAAATGTTTTCAAAATTAATAACCTTTCATAACGGTTTTAAACGAATCAGTTTCCATGAACAAACACTCGGTTAAAGTGTGGCAATGGCTATGTGCATCTCTAGGAGTGGATCCGTGGGGAGCTTAGTACTTAAGCAGTCTAATGGACTCACCTCCTCTTTCTCTGGTATCCTACCTGGTGCACAGCTTCCATTCATTTTAACCTATAATGAAAATACTCTCTAAACGCTAAGAAAGATTTTAGATAAAACATGAGTTTTTCAGTAATGCTTCAACGTGACACGCTGGATTCGGTCGTAACGTCTGGACCTGGTTTAGGGTGTTACATTTGACCTTGGTTTAGCTCTAGGAATTCCTTCCTCTTTTGGTCTATGAATCTTTGGCTAATATACTTTTTTCAGAATTCCTCTACGAAGAATTCCCATGAGATCCTCTCTTTCGATACGACGGACACGAGAGTGTTCCACCACTGATAAGCCGAATCTCATAGAAGCGACATTGCGCATTTCACGCACTCTTCAGGTCTGCATGATAGTTCATCAAATACCCTAATGGTATTTTCTAGCCAAAAGTCTGCCTTCTCTGGGTCATCATCTATACTGACCAGAATTCCTCAGCCCCTTGTTTTCGGAGGTTTCTCTCTTCTAAACATGTTCACACCTTACGGAGCTACTGGGGCATACTGAGGAATCGGAGGAGGTGAAGGAGGTAGGGTGTTCGGGTTCGCACGAACAAACTCAGTATACCAAGCATCCATTATTCGAAGGTAGGCTTCTCTAGCCCCTCCGCCTTGACCCATAGTTACGAGCTCACTCTCTACTGGCGCAGTCCCTTCAGCGGGAGCCGACGCATTACTTTCCACGTCATCTGCCGTGGTTCTATCCGGGTCCACTTACTATATGAAACATAATTTATAATTGTCAGAAATCGTCACACTATCAATATACAGTTATGACATGTATAGCTAGACTCGTACTCTCGCTAGGTTAATCCTAGAATCGACTAAACCATAACTCTGATACCACTAAATGTAACACCTCATACCCGTATCCCATACAGTGACGAAATATGAGGCATTACCCAACCTTAAACTCAAGCTTTCATTCATTTCGAGTTATCGTAACTCTGTTCAAATTTAAAATTTACCAATATATCCTGAATATGGGCTTACGATGCCCAAAACACACATCGTAAATCATTTGAGACCATTTCGAGCCCTTCTTCCAACTATAGAAAAATGTCACTAAACACAGGGACACACGCTCGTGTGGAAGGGTAACACGCCCGTGTGACCATTTTGACATGGTCATGCTGATGGCCCGTGTGACTCAGACGGCCTAAGCACTCTGGGACACACCCGTGTCCCATATCCGTGTAGAGTTAATTTCTAGTTCACACGTACAGGGGTTTTCATCAGCAAGACACATGCCCGTGTCATTAGCCCGTGTCCCTCATACGACCACGACACGCCTGTAACCTAGCCCGTGTGCAAAAACATGGACATTCTATTTCTGATGTCAGCATTCTCATGATGTCACACAGCCAAGGCATACGCCCGTGTGCTAGGCCGTGCCTCCACACGGCTGGGACACACGACAGTGTCTCTGCCTGTGTGTTTATTACCATGCATACTGATATGAAATTTTTACGTACAGGGGACACACGGCCAGACCACATGCCTATGGGGCAGGCCATGTGTCAAGACACACGCCCGTGTACCTATCCGTGTGGACAATATAAGGCTATTCACCAAGCCTCATTGCCCCCCTTACATACCTAGTTCCATACACATACCAACCAATACCAACACAAGCACAATTCATATAACCAATTCAACCACAATAGGTATTCATTTAACCATGGTAACGCCTCTTTTATAAATTCAAAATGAATATTAACTATCATTCAAAGCTTAATACAAATTAAAGGGTTTCCAACCCAAGCCAACACATTTGGCCAATTCTCAAAGATACAAAATAATAAAGTTTAAGTTCTATACATGTCATATTCAAAAATATAAGTCCAACTATACCGAATGCTTCGGTTGATAGTATGATCAATATCTCTGACTTCTGGAATCCTTGAGCTAGTTAGGTGGCAATGGAGAGGAAAGGGAGTAAGCATAAAGCTTAGTAAGTTGTATATAAATAAGTATACAACAACAATTTATCCATAATCAACATGGTCATAACACCAAAGTAGGCATAAGTGTAACTTACTCAATACCATCCATACAAGTCACCTATTTTATATACTGATGTCATATCTCATACGTACCAATTAGGTACCTATACCATTCACCACACGGTTATACTTTCCTCATTAGCTTAAGAACATAACGTTCACCGTTGAACCATTGAGAACACTACCGGATATTCATTAAGCCTCAAACGTGGGTAAGATGCTGATGCCATGTCCCAGACATGGTCTTACACTGGTTCATATCTCAAGTCGATTCCATGTCCCAGACATGGTCTTACACTGACTATTATCTTGTAGCTGATGCATGTCCCATACATGTCTTACACTGGTTTACGTCTCGAGGCCGATGCATGTCCTAGACATGTCTTACACTAGCTTTCATCTCAATACCGATGTCATGTCCCAGACATGGTCTTACACTGGCTCTCATAATGTGGCCGATACATGTCCCAGACATGTCTTACACTAGCCCACAAACAAATGACCCAAACGTCATGGCATGAATATCCGATTTACTTCTTAAGGTTACAACGAAATTTCCACTATCTCAATTATCATTATACATTCTCAATTTTACAACCAACAATTCATGTTATATTAACTCAATACAATACAATACAATACATACATTAACAATGTAGTTGTATTATTTACATATAACTTACCTCGAATTATAAAATGTGGCGACTAGTCAATTTAGTCGATTTACTTGGCTTTTCCCCGGTCTAGGCTCAAATTTGGTATTTCTTGATTTATAATAGCAAAATACACTCATTTAATCATGAAATAAATTTAAGCAATTAAAAATTCACATTTTCGGTAAAATGACCATTTTGCCCTTAGACTTTGGCATAATGACCATTTTACCCCTATGCTTGAAAATTGGTTTTTATCAAATTTCTTAGTATCTTAAGCCTAGCTGGACTCTTTTTATTCTTGCATGAACCCCAAATTCTCTCTATTTCACACATTTATCATTCATTTTACAACTTGTGCAAAATAGTCCCTTTAGGTGTTTTCATGGTATCACCTTTCACAAAAGTTGTCTATTACACAACTAAGACTCATATTCTTCCATAAAATTTTAGAAGACACCCTAAATGGTCTCATGGAAAAACCCTAGACCTTCAACCATTTTGCAAGATATACCCTTCATTTGAAAGCTCATCCTACAAGGGTCTCAAAAATACAAAAGTCATCAACAAAGGGTATAGAAATCACCTACTTGTGAGTGCTTCAAGTTGCTGAAAATTTTAAGCTCTCAAACCCCTAATTTTTGCTGAAAATTTGGTGGAGAAGAAGATTGGAAAAAGATGATATCTTTTCCCTTTATTTTATTTTTAATCTAGTCAAAATTGGTCACTAACTCACCTAATTTTGACAATTTTGTGTCCTCATTGACTCTATGGCCGGCTATGCCTTCTTCCAAGGGTCTATTAGCCTTTTAAAGACCCCAAATTTTTGGTTCTCTAACTATTGAACACCTTTAGCTATCAATTTAAGACTTTTGCACTTTATGCGATTTAGTCTTTTTTCACAATTGGGCTCATAAACGCTAAAATTAATCCACCAAATTTTTCATGCACTATAATAACCATGCTATGACTCTATTTTGATAATAAAATAATTTACCTAAATTTGTATTTGTGGTCCCGAGACCACTATTTTGACTAGCCCCAAAATCGGGCTGCTACACCGTGTGTCCCCTGCACCTCGAATTTATCTGTTAGTATGCATGGTAGTAAACACACGGGCAGAGACACGACCCTGTGTCTCAGCCGTGTGGAGGACACGACCTTTGGCCACGACCGTGTGCCTTGGTTGTGTGCCTCTATTTGGTTGCTAATGTCAGAAATAGAATGTCAAGATATTTAAACACTGGCTAAGACACGGGCGTTTCATGGCCGTGTAAAGGGCACGGGCCATGGACGCGGGCGTGTGTCAGGCCGTGTGAAAACCCCTGTAGGTTTGAATTTGGAATTTAATTCACATGGCTCGGGACAGGGCATTTCCCCTTATGCTTAGGCCGTGTGAACCACACGGGCCTTTGGTACAACCAGGTCAACAGGGCCACACGAGCGTGTGCCCTATTTCAAGTGACATTTCCAAAGTTTTCATAATCGATCGAATAAGTCCCAGACCATTTTTGAAGTATGATTTGGGCCTCGTAGGCCCATATTAGGAATCAACAGCCTATGAAAGGAAATTTTTAAGTTGATCTAGTTTTTACATGTCAAAAAAGATTGAAAGCATGTGTTGAATCAGGAAATGCCTTGTGCCGAGCTCCTTTCTTGGACTCAGGTAAGGGGTGTTAGAAAGAAACCACAAACAAAACAAGTAAGCTAAAGAAGCTTAGTAAGTTCATAGTTTAAACACAAAATTAACTTACCTTAAACAAAATATATATTCAAGTAGATAATTTATATTTCCTGATAGCCAAATACAAGTTCACACACCACATTAGTATTTGTTCACATATTAAGTTATATCATAATAACATTTTCTCAAAGGGCTTACCATTATCATAAACTATGTTTCCTCAATTTTTCTATGTACACATGTAAACAGGAAATTCAATGAAACATTTTTCATTTACTACTACCAAGAATATATAATATCATTTAAGCACATAATAAGTTGTAATTCAAAGAATTCATAGCTTATTGAACTAAGTAATTTGACTCAAATACTTAGGTAACTACATCACACTGAGGCATCAACAGAGACACAAATGTACAGTCAGAGGGACCGTAATGCAAACACAAAGACATCGAAGTGTATACAAAGGCACTAAAGTGAAAATAGAGGCATCAGAGTACAATTTCCCATACAAGTATGCATATTGAACCTATTGGCATGCCAATCGTATCCTAAGCATTTGCTACGTTCAATCAGGCATTATACATAAATTTGTTATCTTTATGCATATTCATCATTCAGAAGCACTTCATCATTTCCATACACATACAATAAAATCAATACATTCATGTCGACAATGTGCAATCACAAGAATTGCTACCACCAATTTTTCATTTTCATATGTACTTATTTGCAACATTCAATAATATATAGGTAACTAATGAAATTCCACATATATATACAACTAACTAGAAAACAATGATATAATCATAAGAAACATACATCTACACATCAAAACACTATGAACTTACCTACAATCCACTTATGGTTAAAAGGCAAGGACTACTTCGTAATTTTTCCATATCTATTTAGTACTTATTAATAATAAAACTAACTTTTGCAACTTCTACGATTTAATTCATTTATTAACTAAACATTAAAATTTCTTCACCAAAATTTAATACGACTTTAATGTAACTCCATAAACTTTAATTAAATAATAAAACACAATCACACATATCAGAATTGTGGTCTCGAAACGACCATTTTCAACACCATTAAAAATGAGATATTACACTGTAGACCATGAAGAATGACAAATTTTGGATATAAGTTACATATGTCAAGTTCAATTAAATGGTTTTGGGAAGTATATATATTCGTGTAAAGGTTTCATTAGGAGGTTTTTCTTTTTCCTTTAATATTACTCTATGATTCTTTTTCTTAAGTAAATACTATCTTTACCTCATTAAGTTGGAAGTTAAGGTTCTTGGGTTAATCAATAGTTGTTTTGTCTTCTGGTAAGTATTATAGCTCTGCATGTTAAGTTTTTGATTGGATACAGTTGTTAAGAGTCATATGAATAATAAGTTATGAATAATAGACCATGCATGGGGATATTCTGTAGATGAAATGTTAGTGATCTATCTGTAAATGGTTATTGATGGTGAATTCATGTTCTTTAAGTAGTTGTTGCCGCTAGTTTGAGAGGGATGTCTGAGTTTGGAGTTTCGAGCTACAGTAGGTGAGTTTTAGGTGGTCCTTAATATTGAATCTGACAAGTCCTTCTAGATAGATTTCTTGTAATCGATTTTTCAGTAATGATGCTTGAGTAATTGAATGATTGTTGAAAAAATATATGTGATCTTGATATAGTGTACTTGTGAGTCAAGTATATTATGAATTATATGTATAGGTGTATGTGATTTTTTGAAAAAACTTTGTGTGTGTGCTTGGGACGTATACTATGATTCATGATTGTGGTGATGTGTAGGTAATGTGAATTGAAGTATGGTTTGGTTAAGAAAATGAGTATAGTCTACATGATTGTGTACATATGTTAGAAATACAATACATGATTGAAAATGTTAAAGGAATTGGGTGTAGCAGAGTGTTGGGAGATTATGATGTGAGCCTTGACACCGTGGTGGCATTCGATGAAGTCCGTCAGGACAGTAAACTCGAATTTTTGTATGGTAATTTTGAAGAAAGTCCGTGGCCATGGCATATATTAGAAAGGGCGGATAACTCGCATTTATCAACTAAAGTTTCTGTGTCTTCCGGGGCAATGATGGGTAAACCTCACACGATTGTGAGTTTAGGCAAATCCATATCGCAAACACGACAGTTTACTTGTGGTACCTAAGTGGCAACCAAACAAAGCATTTGTAGTGTTTGTAGTAATTGCTTTAAGGCATATTCAATATAGCCTTTCTGGCATACTTCTATCTGGTCTTTATGGCATAATCTATTTAGCCTTTGTGGTGTATTCTATTTGGCCCTTGTGGCATACTTTGATAAGCCTATGTGGTGAATTCTGTATCACCCTTGTGGTAGGTTCTGGTTAAATTCTAAGTAGTTATCCGATAGATAAGTAACTGATAAGGATATGATGTGTTTGAAGTTATTTTAGTGTGATTAGGTTTGAAAAGTAATCAAATGAAATGCGAGTTCAAATAGGTTATCCACTGTGGTCATTGGAAACAAAAAAAAATATACAGACTTTTTAGCACCTTTTGAGCTCTAATTCATGCATTTTCATAGTAATTTTTATTGAAATTCATAATTTAAATATAAAATAATTAATTTTCACCTAAATTATTAACAAATTTAATTTAATTTATTTTTATAATAATTTTTCACAAATTTGGTTTATTTTTGACAGTTTTGCACAAAAGGTGAAAATTGGCTCGACAAACACCTCGAAAGGCTTGAACCGTTGGAGAATGATATACTACTTGGTAATCTAGTGTATGCTCCATTGAGATCGTCAAGTAAAGAAATCATATGATAAGAAAAATTCCCTATAGAAAATAATATTTGTGATTAAAATTTTGAAATGACTGAATAAATGAGAATAGTGAAATTGAGTTTGGAGGAAAGATATTATAAATAGCATAATTATTTAGGAAGTTTTATTTTTAGGAAGCATTTTCTGCACTTCATTTGTAAAACAAGCCTATAAAACTCGCACCGATTTTTTTATTTATAAGACTGTTGAGAATGGAGGTAGTAAATATACTTCACATGGTTCAACAGTGCAAATGGTCGCTGTGTGCTTTGGCAAATATTAATGCATTCATACATACTTATATACATTTTGCTTAAGGACAAGTAATAATTCTGGTTTAGGGGTGTGATAACTTTTGAAAAGAGTTATATTTCAAGCCTCTAGATTAAATAAATTGTTTGTAATTAAGTAAATATGTTTGCATTTTTAGATATTTTTAGAACATTACATAATAAAGCTTGGATTATGCTATACATATTATTTGTTACTTCTGCGATTGCAGAAGAAAGGTGTTATTTGCGGTTGGCAGCAGGTGTAGGATGAAGAAGAGAAGAGAAAAAGGATAGAAAAATGAAGGAAGTGAAATATTACCATGACTAAATATTGGTGAGATTGCCAACACGAATTCCATGAAAATTCCTAGAGGATGACGCAACAATCAGTCCAAACCACTCTTTGTCAACTATACTTGTACTAGATAAACCACACTAAAAAAGAGGAAGAAAAAGGTGTATACTGAGAGGGAGGGACCTCTCTTATAAAGAAGGAAAGAGAAAAGAGAATGAGGATCGGGGAGATAGAGAAAAAGAGACAAAACAATTTTTATCTCTCTGCATCAGATTCTCGTGAAATCTTAGAGAAATAGTGGTGAAGATAGCAGCTTACAGAGTGGAAGAATTATAGATGCAAGGAAGGGGAAGAGAAATCTACCCTGGGTTTTATATCAAATCTCATTATTTGAGTGAAAGCTGGAGTAGTGAAAGCTTCCTGCAGTTCTGCCTTCATTTTCTGATTTGAACTTGTGATTCATGAATTTAAACAATGATGTTGAATAGTTTAGTTATGGATTCGAATGTTCAACCCATGAGCTAATTTTCTTTGGGTTGGAATTATTCTGGGTGAATTTTTGTTATCTTTAATGTCCATGGTTTGATTTTGAGTAGGATATTATTTCATTCAATTTTTGATTATTTTTAACGCATGCATGCAAGTTCTAAACATAAATGCCTGTATGGCTTGTTATTAGATTTGATTTAATTCTGAAAAGATTAATTAGATTGGATTATAATTGGTTGATACAGGAAAATATTCGAAAGAATATTTGTAGCACTCTAGACATAGAATTTACAATTTGTATAAGGAAAAGGAGAAAAGTCTAGATATCATTCTTAAGTTCTGTACACATACAAAAACTCAAAATGATAGATCAAAGTCTAGCTTTCATTAAAAGCAAACTGCAGTAGTGATTCCCTAAGCAATAGAATGGTCAAAATTATGACATAGAATTACTATGTTATAAAAATAAGCCCGAGTAATTCCAGCCTTTATCATTCAATAGTACAAACTCTTTCCCACTTATTCTTTGAGAATTTCCACAACAGTTTAATTTCCCTCGCACATTTTTAGTCATAATTGATTTTATTAATCTCTCATTACATCTCTTTATCAATTAATCATCTGTTTCTTTTGCACAGTTTAATTAGTTAATTTCATAGTAATAGCATAACCAATTATTTTAGTTAATTTTGATCCCTATTGAGATGATACTCATTCATCACTTTATTACCTAATTCGAAGTGTATACTTGCACATTCACGTTACACATTCACACGCGACAAGTTTTTGGCGTCGTTGCCGGGGATCGACAATTTTGGTGAAATATTTTGTGTGTTATTATCTCTTTAGTTTTATTAGTTTATCTTAATTAGTTTTTTGATTTTTTTATATTTTTCATGATTTTTGTTGGTGCATGAGTAGATATATTCCAGCAGTTGAAGAGTATTCTTTTGATCTGAAATTGAGAGAACCTTGAGAAAAAGGAGAAAAAGAATTGCAAGAAATGGAAAGAATTAGAAAGCATCAGGTTAGAGAAAAGCCATTACATCAGGAAGGAAAGGATACTGATATTCCTCGAATAATAGATGATAAAGACAGACCGATCAGAGAACATGTAGTGCTGATCTTAGATGATACTAATCCAAGAATTGTCAAGCTACATATTGATGCTCAACAATTTGTGTTAAAGCCAGTGATGTTTCAAATGTTTCAAAAAGTGGGGCAGTTTAGTGGATTCCCTATTGGGGATCCAAGGTTGCACTTAAGACTCATTTTGGAAGTCTATGATTCATTCAGGCAGTAGAGTGTTCCTGAATATGCCTTGAAACTAAAGTTATTCCCTTATTCATTGTGAGGTCGTGCTAGAGCATGGTTAAATGCATTTCCATCAAATACTATGGCATCTTGGAATGAACTTTGTTAGAGGTTTCTGCTAAGATATAATCCTTCAAACATGAATGCCAAACTAAGGAGCGATATTACGTCTTTTTTGCAATATGAGGATGAAACATTATATGAAGCATGTGAGTAATTCAAGGAGTTAATTAGAAAATGCCTGATGCATGGTTTCCAGCATTGGACATAAGTGATTTTTTTTTACAATGGATTGAATGCGCATACAAGAATGGTGGTTGGCGCATCTGTTATTGGGACTTTGCTTGATAAAACATATAATGAAGCATATGAAATTCTGGAGAGCATAGCAAACAATGATTACCAATACCCCACTACTAGAGCAGGGACTGGCATAAGAGTTTCTGGAGCAATGGAACTTGATGTGATCACTTCCCTAACAACTCAGGTATCATCTTAATGAATATGATTAAAACACTAAAAAGACCAGCTATAGTGCAGGAAATAAAATTAGTCGAGTTAGCATGTGTTTACTGTAGAGAAGATCTTATTTTTTATGAATGCTTATCAAAACCAACATCAGTTTATTATATATGTCACAGCCCAATTTAGACCCTAATCAGAACGGTGGTTTTGGGATCACGAATTCGAGTCAGAAAAATATTAAAAAATTATTTTCTGTAATTATTTTGTGTGAATTTATATCTGTGAAATTTTTGTGATTTAATTTTGTCATTTAGGTGTCCGATTAAATAAAAGGACTTAATTGTGTAAATTGAAAAGTAGGTAGTTTATTTTGTTAAGGGCTTATTTGTTGATGTCTTTCTAAATGGGAGTATTTATGATGAAATTAGCCCATTATATATGGTGTTGGACGATAATGGACTTAGGTTATATGATATTCTTGCTATTTCATGAAGGGTAAAAATCGAAATGAAATAAAAAGGCATATTATAACATATTATAACATATAATAAAATCATTCTCATCATTTTTATTTCATCTCCTAATTGCCGAAACATAAGAGAAGAATAACCACCTAGGGTTTGGCCATCTATTTAGCTCAATCAAGGTTCGTTTTCTTGTCAGTTTTTGACAATTTCTATATTTTTGAGATCGTTGCTTCGAGTACTACAAAACCCACGATTGAAATTTTGATTTATGAGTTGTACCATTGTTGATAGCTTGTGATTTTTGTTGTTTGATGATGAAAAATGGAAGATATGATTTACGTTAACATATTTTTGTATTGGAGTTTCTGATGATTTTGAGTAATTAGGACTTAATTGCAAAAATAATAATTTGAGGGACTAAAATGTGA